>NC_143264.1:26497859-26649824 GCF_984573655.1 Nuphar pumila
TTTATTTTGAGGTAGCAAAATATATATGATGTTCATATTTGTACGGTCTGAATATATGTATTTTATTTATGTCAATATACATATATACCCAATTATTTACTTACGAACACTTTGCATATGTTAATTTACGTAGGCGTGTTACACAATTTCCTTTATGTATGCCTATTTCCATGTTGCAAGCATTTATGAACAAAATATGATATGTATGTTTGCATTCTTACATTTGCATGCATTGGACATTTTATAATTGTTAGACTTTACGAAACATTAACTATGTATGTTTCGAACTTTAAGTTGTTCAAGAATCAATTTTGATGCATATACGATTCAAAAATGTTTTGACTGCGCAAATGCGAGAATTTGTTTATATTAAGTTCTCTTATATGCATCTAAAAAAAATATGGATCATCTCGAGTTGAGATTTGGGTATCGTTTGCGTTGTATGTCATATTTGACCATAGTAATTTTTTAAAATATCCCTATTGATTTTCAAATACGAAGGGGTTAATCTTTTTGAAAACCTAATTAATTCATATTATTATTGTACTATAAGACATGCAAGGCATGTCTCTACACTTGTGTACTCATATGAGTTGGGGTTTCGACAACCTACAAAGTGTAAAACTGCATCAAGTTATGAAAAACACATGCACACTTAATCACTTTCAAAGGAAAAATGCCGATCGGTTTAAAGGCAACCAAGCATATTGAATGGGTTGTAATAATACACAAATATAGGAACCTACCAAGAATGGGTGGAATATACTTACTAATATGAGACATATATAATATTGTAAATCTATTAATAAAGAGGACCTAATAACCCATTTGTATTTTTATACTTGCCTTAGAGGAGGTAAGTGGTACAAACTCCGATGTATACTATGATTATTGTTGTTTTATTGACAATGACTCGATGTTTCTAGTCATAGAAATTAGGAAACCGGATATACCGCACGTTTGTCCTAGTTTGATAGTTTTTCACAACTTTTGCATAAAGCATAGGTTGCATCTTTACTATTATGTATGCTTTTAGGGATTTCTCTCTTGGTTATTGCACTATCTCTTTTGGGTATCACTTTATCTAGTCATACAGGGTATTTAATATAAAAAATAATAAACTCCTATGTGGTCTCAGTCTAACTCATCAATGTTTCTCCTATGAGTACCTTCAAAGAGAGTAATTATCAAAACAAAGTTCTTAAATACACAGAGTTACCTAAATGAAACATATGCCTTGTCAATGTGAACTATTTTCGAATAATGATATTTATATCTGGTGAACCGAACACAACAACATATTTGAGATTGATAAGTTTTATGACAATTACTGATACATCCATAATTTTATTGAATGCATAATTGTTCATCATATATATTAGTTATTTACAAATATGTGACATTCTTGTAAATACCAAACTAGATGTAGTATGATCACTTATTATTTCAGATGATGGCATAAACCTGTAAAGGAACCACATTTCTACTTAGTTTTATTTTTTGGATGTGCTTGTTATTTTGAAATATTATTTGTTAAACAATATTTAATTCAATCATGTTTTGAAATGAAATGTATTGAAAAATTCATTTTCTCTAGTTTGAAATCTATGGGTGTGGAAACAATTCCTAATTCAATAAGGCTAAGATCCAATCTTCGTTACCCACCCAAGGTTCACTAACTTAGATCTTTTCAAATACTTTTCTATTATACTTTCATTTTAACTCTAAAAAATGACCAATAACAAAACAATTTTAAAATTTTCTTATAACTTTTGAAGTTCAAAATTTATGTTGCCAATGTTTCCAAAATGTGTGAACCTCCTTTTTTACTATAAAAGAAATGCATAAAAGGCACATGTAAAAGGATGTTCTCAAATGTGTGAGGACGTTCGCCAATCATTGTTGTGAATGTCTCCAAAATGTGTGCCCCCCCTTACAAAAAATAAAAAAATCACATAAGGGGTACAAGTAGGAGGACATTCACAAATGTGTTTGGACATTTGCAATTCACTGTTGTAAATGTCCCCAAAATGTGTTAACTTTTTTTTTACTAAAAAAATCGCATAAGGGGCACGTTCGCTTGCGAAGGTCATGACATTCACAAATATGGGTGTATTTTGTAAATTGCGGTTCTCATATTTTGGAGACATTCATAAACATGATTTGTGATGGTCGTACTATATCTGTCAACCTTCTTTAATTAAATAGTCTAATATTTGCATACCATATGTTGCATGTGCCTTTTATACATTTTTTTAGTAAAAGGGAGGTTTTCACAATTTTGAGACATTTGCAATCATGACTTGGCGAATGTCCTCACATATTCGTGAACGTCGGCTTGTGCCCCTTATGCAGTTTTTTTTTAAGTAAAAAAAAAGGTTCACACATTTTTGAGACATTAGCAACAATTAATGTTTGTGAAGATAGTGTTGTATTTGTCAAAGGGAAAAAATGTCTTCAAAAAATTGAGAATCACTCATATATATATATATATATAACATTATATATGTATACAACCTATATAATATATACACACATAACATATGTATAAAATATATAATTTATTTATATGTAATATATAAGACAAGCCGAGTCAAGCTAAGCTTCCACAGTTGTACTCGGCTGAATTGCCTAAACAAACTGGCTTGTAGCTCAGTTCGCAAGCCAAATTTCATGATCTCTCAGACCTGCTCACAGCCCAACCGGCTTGGATTATAAGTTTTCCAAAAATATGCATGCAAGTGGATTGGAGCAAGGTAGATATACATCCCGGCTGGAGTCCCACAAGTAGCCTACTTAGGGATGAGCCTGACTGGGATTTTGATCTTACCCAGCCATACTCAACAAGTCTACCAAACACACTAGGAAAGCCCATGATCCGGCTGCAATTCGTCAGGCTAGGTCTAGATCCTCCTAATTAGCAGTCGATCCATGGGCTGAATCCAGACTCAGTTGTGTCATATTACCACCAAACAAGGAACACTTAGTGGGTCTAATAAGGGTATTGGATCAGGCTGAGAAGGATTAGATGCCCGCTTGAACATGGACTTGGTTTGGTTGGCAATTGTTTTTAGACCAAACTGGATCTGACCCATTTTAGGTATACCGCGAGAGAGAGAGGTTTTCCTATGAGGTTGGACCTCATCATGCTGGTCAAGATTAGATTATTGGCATTGCTTGTTCGATTTGGATCTGGATCTCTGGGTCCGAAACGGCTGCCTGTCATGTACACCTTTACGATATGGTCCATACTTTGCAAGCCAGTTTAACGTTGTGCAATAAATCTGCAGCTTATTTTTTGTGCATATGGTTGCTGCTTTTCCCTGATTTCTCCCCATCAAAGGTGGGTCCCACCAAAATCTTTGCCCCAAAAATCAACAGTGAAACAGTGTTTCGTGGATTTGGCTCCCAAAAAAAAATCAACAGGCAAACAGTGAACTGCTTCTAGACTGATTGATAGAGTAGCTGGAGACGTGGAGAATATGAAGTCCAAGCATGTGCTATGGCTGTTGTACGTGTCAAAATTTGATATGATAAAGTTGGGTTGTAAATGTCATTTGGATCCAACATAGGTTGATGCTGCTCGGATCTTATACCTGTGGACTCAATTGTGTAATTTTCAACTCTTCATACAACCAAAATTGCAAAAAAAATAATTATTTTATTGCACTAAGGTTACATACTAGAAAAAAGTTGGTCATGCTTGAACCTAAATCCAGTATTCACATATAGATCTTATCCAATATTGATCCATTTTAACTTGTAGAGTTGTAGTAATAAGTGCCGTGGATTTCAAATGAGACCGACATTTAATAAAGTCTGCCAGATTTTTTCTTTTCTCTCTTTTTTTTTTTTCTCATCACGTGAAGACTATGTCTCAACATGACCAAGTTCATGAACTATTGAATTCCTGTTTTCGTACTAAACTTGGGAAAATCCATCCATGGAAATAATATATGGAATTTAGTATGATATATCATTCATAATGATGAATAAATGATATTTAATTCTTTATTCTGATTTTCTAAAACCGTAAGCTGGCCTAAAATCCAGTAAATAACCAAGGTGAGTTACCAGCACATTGGTTGGCCTCTAGTTGATAAAACCTTTGAGGCCACCTTTGCCCACCAGAAAGTACAACCAGCTTTGACCTTGCACAGCAAGAGACACCACCTGTGGTTTCACACTTGTAACCAAGCTGAGTTAAATAACACAAGTTGATGAAATTTCACTAATGTGTTTGCTTGATCATGGACAAGAATCACAAGATCAGGTGCACAGTTTGTTTGAAGTAAAAGAATGTTAGTATATTCAATATGGAGGCATATATAAATATGAGTAATGTCGTTCCTTAGGCTTCTTTTTTGGTTAGGTCTAACCCCTTACAAAATCATAGTTTTAGTTTTTTTTACGTCTAACACTGTAGATGTGATCTATAGGTCTTTTTAGTGAGAATCGACTTTTGGATTGAGGGAATCTGACCCGTATAAAGCTTTTTCTGGTGATCTAAAATCAATGGCTATGAAGGTACTAGTTTTTCCCAGCTCATAAAATTATGTTTTTTCGTCAAAAAAACATGATCCAATAGTCAATTATCACCAAATAGAGCATGCTAAATACATCTAACGGTTCAGATCTATCATAAAACACTTAAAACCTATGGGGGCAGAGCGAGAAACGGGGCCTAATATGTTCAATTATATATATATATATATATATATATATATATATATATATATATATATATATATATATATATACTCAAAGAAGACGAGTGAGTCATTAGTCTTGGGCCTTGTTTGGATGTGTACCGATTTATAGAGAAGAATTAGATAATGTGGGATATCGTGTTGCTATTTTGTCACATCTTTGGTTTTGGATAAAAAAAGGCTTGGTTTTATTATCTTTTATTTGACCAATATTATCATATGTCTTTTGGATCTAGATTCAACTCTACCTAATCAGACATGATTAGGATCCATACTCAGATCTAGATTTACTATATTCAGATTCTGTTCTTAGATGTCCCAGCTGAATTTCATTTGTTTGCAACCATAAATTGAACATTATGTTGTTATTTTTTAAGTTTCGTAACCATAAATAACGTTTAATTCCAAGAGGATATCTTGCCCATGTTGATCAATTTGCACTCTGCTGGTTGGGTATCTTTAACAGTTTAATAATAATGCTGCTAACCATCAATAGCAAACTAGCAACAATAATAAATAGTAGGTTATAATGGGAAATAAAAAAAGAATAATAGTGGATATTATTTTTATATTTATTGTCCATTTTGTTTTCACAGTTCCATATTCATCATTACCCTAGCAAAGATTTGTTGTTTATTCTATTTTTAGCTCCTCTCTTTATATATATATATATAGAGAGAGAGAGAGAGGAAAATGAAAACTTACCCGATAGAAAACCTCCAAAACTTACCCAATAAGGAACATTTATAAGGATTTCTGTGTTTTTCCCAAATTCTGACCTTACAAATGTGTTAGCACTGATTGATTTACTAGAAATTGACACTTTCATCATGCAATTTGGATGAAAAAAATGGTATTTAGAGCCTCAGAAGTATATGAAATTGTAGATGGTTGATTTTTGAAACCTTATAAAAACATATCCATAGATCACAATCAAATGCTCCAAGAACTAATTTCTATAAAAAAAAGTGCATAGATCACATCTGTAAGGTCATTTATCTGTATTTTACCACCAACGTGGTATCTCATGTGGTAAGCGGGGTCCAATGCCAAGCTGAAGACCCAGGTTCGAATCCGTCTACCACATCGGGCTTGAGAGATATTTGGTAGGGTCTGCCTAACCCCACCTTGCCTTTCAAATAAATAAATAAATAAATCAATAAATATCTCTCTCTCTCTCTCTCTCTCTATCTATATATATATATATATCAACAATATTTATTTATTTGTATTTGTATTCATCCTTTCACAATATTTGTGAGCATTGCTCACTATAAACCCATCTTTGTATTATTGTTGCTCTTAATATAATCACTCGTTGATAACATCAAAGCGCCTTCATGCAAAATTGAAAAATTTAAATGAATCATTTATTAGCATTTGAAATAATTTATGCACGTAATTCAACTATTTCCAGTGCTAATCAGCCACTAAATCAATCACCTGAGGCTGTGTGGTCGCGTTCTAGATCCGAAGTTTTACTTTGCAAGGAGGCGGGCCCATCAAGTGACCCGATTCTCGGTGAGGGTTTTCCTTCATCATAAATTTTTTTTGTTAACATGGGAAAGTTGCATTCTTCTTGAAATGAAGCAAAGTAGGGATTCGAATTTGAACCCGAAATGCATGCAATAGATCTAAAATTTGAGCTCATATCCGAAGTAGAGTTGAATCTTGTCCTAAATATATGACACTACCGGATCCAATTTTAAAATATTAAAAACAAGCATTTTTACATGTGAAATAATGACAACAGTTCAGTTTTGGCATAAGTTTTAACACATCCACCATAAAGCACTGCTCTGATTATGATTGAAACCCGAAAAGCCTAATTACATATATTCAGATATAATACGGGTGCACTTTAATGGTGTAGACCGATTGGATATATCTGGATTCCAAACGAAGTATGGCATGCAATTCCCAAATTTGGATATTTAAAGATCTGAATGTGCATTTGGATTGGATTTGGATACCCTAAACCAGACTATCTTCCTACTCAAATAAGATTTCTTTAAGTATTTTAGTTTGATGAGTTTCACATTCGGAACAAAATGTGACTTATTGCATTTTTTTAATGCAAAGATCTTTTTTTTTTATTTAATTTGATTCAACAAGAGCACACAAGTTTTGGATATGGAATTAAATCTACCTAATCAGATCTGATTGAGATTTGGATCTACTGCCTACATTTCAATGTTTTAATTGGATCTGACATGATTTGGGCTGAATCCAATCCATTTGCACGTATAAATTGCATATTTTGATTTTAAATGTGACATATTCAAATAGGATCCGGCCGAACCTGATTCATTTGCGCCACCAGTTGCAGTTAGGGTAATGGGTCAGGTCAGGATTAACCTGGTATTGGATCCATTTGTAAACAGTCCGCTTGGTTGATCTCAATCCCTTCAATTCTTACATTCAAGTGCCAGATCTGGTTGAGATACGGATATCTGTGGCACTGGGTCACCCAAAAATAAATTAAATATCTTTATTTCCAAGTGAACAATATATTGCAAATCTCTTGATTTTCAAGTGAACAGGATCAAATCCATCATTGTCGACCCCGATCCGACCATATTTGCCTATATTGTCATGACCCGGATCCCAATAGAATCAACAATGTTTATTCCGGACCTGTCCCGCATTCAGATATACACCGTAGGGATCCAGCAATCTGAGTTGGATCCGGTTCGGATCTGGGTCAAAACTCCGGCCCGGTTGTACCCATATTTAATTGTTTAATTAATACTGCAACTAGTAATTATGCGCAGCAAGCAAACTAGCGACAATAATAAAAAAACAAAAGAGAAAAGAAAGAATAATAGTTGGTATTATTTTTCATATTTATTGTCCAAAGTTTTTTTTTCATAACCCCACATTTATCATTTCCCTCACCGAAATTGGTTGTTCCTTTCCGTTTTTATCTCTCTCTCTCTCTCTCTCTCTACAAAACCCTCGCCGAGGAAGTGTGTCGCTAGTGGCCCTCTTCTTCTTCTTCTTCCCTTCCGTTTTTCGTAGTCGCTTCGTCTTTGGTCCGTTTGCAGAGAAACCCTAGAAAACCCATCTACTTCGGCCCCTTCTTCTTCCCATCGCGGAGCGTCCCCTTCTCTGGGGAAACCCTAGATTCGGGGCCATCGAGCTCGGTAGCCCTCGGTTGGAGGCCTGGATGAGGCGTCGTCTGGGGCTCCTTGCGTTCTACAGTGAGGGAAAGAGGAATTTTTTTCTTCGTCTTCTTCGTGGTGGCCGTGGAGCGCTTTGAGCTCGCTAGGGTTTAGGAGGAGTGTGCTTGCAGTGTTGAGGTATTGTTGTTGAAGAGAAGAGAGGAGGCCGTTTCGTGTCGGGTTAGCTTTTCGGTTTTCCGTTCTACTTGGAGCTGTGCTTGGGCATGGGTTGTGGGATTCTTGTTGGCTTTTAGAGGATGGCTTCTGGCGAGCACAGCGTCGCGGTTGCTTGTGCCATCTGCGGCTCGTTGCTTGCGTTTCTGTGCTCGCTTTCCGTTGCCATCCTTTGGGCTGTAAATTGGAGGCCGTGGCGGATATACAGGTAAAATTTCACCTTATGTTAAATGTTTCTCATGATAAGCCTCATGTTCTGTTGTATCAGACTTTAGTCGTTTATCGTAAAAGAACACGCGAAATTGACGCTTATTTTGCATGCGACGAGATTGCTCGTCTTGTCGTTTTTTAGACGCAAGCATATAGAGGATGATTATGCGTTACTTTTGGATCTAAATCATCCCTGCATGTGGACGGTATGAAATATGGCAATTTTGTTTCGTGAATCAGTTTCTGATCCGTTATCATTTATGGAGAATTCTTCAATTCATTTGCCTTTGTTGGTAGGCTTTAATTGTCTCCCTTGTATGTTTTGGATGGAAATCACTGATAGTGCCGATCACTGCTTTATTATTTTGAGAAACTTCTGAACTTGCATCTTTTTTCTCCTATTGCCGGTATTCAGATTGGTTGGTGAGTTCCAGATATCCCTCCCCCCTCTCCTTCAAAAAGCTGGCGACACTACGTATCCCATTATTACTAGGGGGAAATGTTGAGCGGGAGAAAGTTTGCAGGCCTCTATTATTGTATTATGTGTAAAATCTTCGAATATAAGCATTATTTACGGCCTTCAAGTCTGCTGATTGATCTAGTTTTGGAGATCAGTCTGATTTGTTTATCTACTTTAGGGAAGTCGTCTGATTTCTTTTTCTGATCGTAGTTGAATAATATTTTAGCTTGTGAGGGGTGCTCAATTGGGCAAATTGGTTTGAATAGGACCTCTGCGCTTCTGGACAACTTTCTATTTTTGCATCCTTGTATGAAGTTTGTTTAGCATATGTACGCTATATTTCCTTTTCTAATACATGAATAATTACTTTGTTATATCAAGCGAGAAGATAGATGGTAATGAGGGTATAGACAACATGTGGCGTTAACCACATTGGTGTAGGAGTTTTCTGTGTCCATCCGACAAGCTTGGTTCTAACATTTGTTGGTCCCAACATGAGGATGTAGTATAAGAAAGCCTCATGTCTTCATTTGTAATTTGGTTAACACATAAAATAAATGTTATGCATGAAGAATAATCTTTTGGGCAAATTTATGTTGGTGGACAGTTGAAATGAGTTCATTCTATTGGTGGTTGTTTTTGGTCATGAGTTAGTTGTTCAATCACATGTCCCGCCTATGTTTACCCTTCAGTACCACGTGGAATTAACATATCTTACAGTCACATGACTCTGGGTGCTCCGACTACTAGTACTCGAGTAATGCTGTGCATAATAATAATAATCTCTTGGACTGCGGTCATGATTCTTGCACAGAATCACGTGTTCTGATACTACAAAAATGTAAGTGCTTTGATAAGGACTTAGTTGAGTGATGCAGAATAATGATTAACTTTCAAGACACACATTGCATGTGTGTTTTGGGATTTGCATTGATAATTTGTGGATACTTTTTTGCAGAAATACATATCTGAAATTACAACATTAGCAGTCAAGATCCATCATGGTGAAATGGTGACCCTACTGGATGGTCTTCAATGTTTCTTTCCTGCGTGAACTTTCATTTATGATATCTCCAGCTATGTCATGTAGGTAAGGGATATGGCATGGGTACAAAGAGCATGATAGGGAAATTTCTAAAAGGATGGGTACATGGGTACAAAGATCATTGTTAGAAAAATCAGAAAATGTCTAAAAGATGGGTATATGCGTACTTTCTCTCTCTCTCTCTCTCTCTGTCTCTCTCCCTCTCTCTCTCTCTCTATATATATAAGGGAAAATATTTGCTACTAATGAAGGAACTAATGAACTATAAATCATAGGTGGGTGCAAGTTGTATAGACACAATCTAACCACATAGATGTGTTCAGCATGGTTTGTTTGCTAAGGATCAAGCCTTGAACCCCTTTAAAAACCTAATTACTTGTCATGATAAAATGATTCAAAACAAGATTCCTACTAAATAAAACATGTAGATCACATCCGCAACATTTAATCTACAAAAAATTGGAAATGTTTTAAGAAAAGAGTGATTTCTAGTCATTAGTAGCCAATATTTTCCCACATAAATAAATAAATAAATTATATATATATATATATATATATATATATTATGGGCACATGCAAAAGTGCAAAATTATGCTACAGTTTACAAGGTGCCCTGATTGACCTTTGATACCAAGCATTGGCTTCATATTCAATGGATCATAAGATGGATAAAATGGGTTAAGTTTGTTGCCTAGATGATCTGTACCCAGGAATACCTAAGTACCTAATCTACCGATACTGGGTCTTGGTAGAAGTACTCATTTACGTGGGTTTCTAGGCATAATATGCAACCAATCAGCAATTCTGATATGGTTAATGGTTGCATCTATTTGATTAATATGCCTTATAGACTACTTTATACGAGCCATATGGGGGTGATGAAAAGATTTTCTAGATCAACGACATTTAGGGATGCTTAAGAACATGGGGTGAGAAGGAGACGGGGAATAATTGATATCCACATGGCCGTGTCTGTGTATGGAGATGACTTTCCTATCCATCTACACTAATGGTATCCCTAAGAATCACATAAATCATGTTATGTGCTTGAAGATTGAAAGGTCTCTGGTTGGTAATAAAACCCTTGATATCCCGCCTGCCCATTTGAGAATTTCACCCAGCTTTAACCTTGTGACAAGGGTCGCACCCCATGAGTTTTGAACCATAGTCGTCCCCCTCAGGTGAAAAACCATGATCACCCCTAATCAGGAAGGCAAAACCTGCAGAGCCCTCATGGGCAATGTGCCTACATATATGAGTTATTGCTGTGTAGGTTTTAGCTCTGCGCTCCCATTCTGGTGACATGTAAACGTGCACGAACATGTGCTTGATGCTTGTCAGTCATTTCCATCACGATCTTTGTTCACTCTTTACTCTCTTAGCGATGCTTCATTTTGCTAGTTTTGAGGGAGAAAAAGTGGACAACTGAATTTAATCATATTTTGGGTTAGTTATGGTATGCTGTGTCACAAATATTGCTGCTAATTTTCGAATATCATGATTTTATCATGGTATTTTCATAATCTGAAAAAACACGAAACCATCAAGAACTTTTGAAATGAAAACATCTTTTGTACTATTGTCATATTGATTATATTTTTCTGTATTTTTATAAAATTTTATATTTTCATATATACTGGTATTTTCCCAAGAAAAACCAGAATATGTGACATTATCTGTATTTCTTTACATGATAGTTTCACAAGAACCATAATTGAATCTTGGAGGCTTTTTACCTACTAATGGGTCTAATTTCTCATTTTTTTATGACAGCTTTCTTGAAGAGCGACTGTATCCATGCATCAGCCCTCAGAGGATAAAATTATAGAAATGTATTGTTTGAGTTTTCAAATTGCATGCTTAGATAAAATTTTAGCTTAGAAGAGGCATTGGGAATGAATGACTGTATTCATGTGATATAGAGATTTTATGCAACCGACTTGGAATCCTATGAACATGGCCATCAATGGTACTTGCACGCCTAAGAATGTGATTGGATTTATTTTTTAATTGAAGGCATTCTATTAGTTGGAATGAAAGAAAGGCAACAATGTCAAATAATCATAGTTTTGCGTCTCCACCCATCCGATCCAAGATAAATCAGTTATAATCCTTCTTTGTTTTGCACACAAAGTGTGTTTACTTGAATTCATTAATGCTAAGAAAGCTGGAGGAATGCTCATTAAAAATTAACTACCCAAACCACCAAGCAGAGATTGACCACTATTTTCAGATGAGTTTCTAGAGTTTTACTCCTATCAAGTTATTAACAAATCCCTTATTCAAGATTTGGGTCCACTGGTTCATATAGGTCCATGCATGCCTATCTAAAGAGTTGCTGAAAGATAGACATACCAAAAATAGTTGAGGGTCTATGTCACATAGGTTTGGGTGCAGGTGCGGTGATGTGGCACTTTAAAAAAGCTTGGATGCGGGGGTGCGGGAGGGTGTATATATATATAGAATTATTTATAGATAATTTATAACAGTTGACAGTAACATTAATGAAATTAAAAAACAATTATCATAATATCATCAAATCAATTCATCATCATGCATCCACAGAAATCGCATGACAAAGATGAAGAAAGTTTACAGAATTTTCATCAATTAATGGGCTTTTGAATCACACATATATGGACCAAGTACTGGTCAAGAAAAGATCCAGCACTAGGTGGTTGGGAGGCAGAATACACACACACAAATTATATGGATACACATTATTTATAAATCATACAAAATGGATGAGTTCAACATCATCACCCCACGGAATAGAGGCCTTTGTAGCTTTTTATACAATGAGAAAATTTATCATCCAAATTAGATGAGCATGCAATGGCCAAATTTAGTAAAATGAGGGTTGACTGTGGTATATAACATCGTAAATTCGTAACACTTGAGAAATAACCACATGATGAAAAAAAAGTGTGCGAGGGGAGAGAGAGGTACACAAACAGAGGGGGGTGGGGGTTTAGCCGAGAAGAGCGAGAGAGACAAGGAGAAAGAGATTGAGAGAGAGAGAGGTACACAGAGGGGGGGGGGGGGGGGGGTTAGCCGAGAAAAGTGAGAGAGACGAGGGGAGAGAGATTGAGAGAGAGAATGGAAACATACCTCCTCGACGTGCCGGAATCGCCATGTCGAACCGATCGCCTTGTCGCTGCTGGGTTGGAGGCGGAGAAGAGGAGGCGTCAGGATCGGGAGGAGGGGGCAAAATGCTTTTTGCCCTAATCCCCCTCCCTGCCCGTTTCTTTGGGCATTTTTTTTAAGTTCAAAAATTGGACACTAAGACCTTGGGTGCATTGACTGCACCCATGGTCGGTTTGACCGCACCCGCGTTGCATCGACGCGAGTGCGGCACCCGGCTGACCGAATCCTTGTGACATAGGTGAGGGTTCAATCCTGTACAACATATGATTGAACAACTGGACAACTATGTCACCTGGGTACGGGTGTGGGTACAAGTGCGTGTTTGTCACTGCAATTAAAAAAAATGTGGGTACGGGGTCATGGCTATATATATCTTAAATATCACATAAATACAAAATAAACTGAACATAATCTAAATATATATGCTATATCTAAAATATGTATTATATACTGAAAATATAAAGTTACACTAAAGAAATAATTATAAATTATAAATTGAGTACAAACTTGTATGTATGGAGGGTGAAATGGCATGTCCAAGTGTCGATGCGTGTCGACATGGGGACACGCCTGTCGATACGGGTACGGAGCGCAAAATGGAGTGTCCATGTGACAGATGGACATCATTAATAATTTCTTTTTTGAAGTTTTTAGTGGTGTTGCCTCTTTCTAGTGAGACCAGCTGAGCAAATGCTTCTGCTTTAGGCGATGGTTCAGGACTCCAGGTGGCCTTCTTAGGAAATGGCTCCATTTTTTCTGAAAAGGGCTCTATAGAATGAGGTGGAGTATTCCCTTGAATTATTGTTTTTCCAGATGATCTAATCATCATATTAGTTGGCAGAATATTTCTAAGCCAACTCGATTAGGAGCCAGTTGTTGAGTTTTCTATCCTTAAAAGCTGTTTTAAGGACCAAAACACCAGCTGCCAATTTCCTACATGCATCGCCCATATTTGGATCGTTGCAAGTATTCCAACATCTTGTTTATTTATGGAATACTATTGTACTTTTTTGTATTGAATGGTTCCTTTGTTGCTTTTGTAATAATTTTGGGCCATAACTCAAAATTTTAATGCACCAAAATTCAGTTTTATTTGTTATAGTTCCCATGGGCATCACCTCTTTGCGCAAGCCAACATGTAGCATAGGCTCTGTTTGCAGGGGTCCTAGCCTCGGAGTTTCACGCTGCCGGCACAATGACTGTAGGTATGGCAGGCTGAGCCAGCATGACCAGGTCTTCGTGCCAGGTGCGGTTTCTTCGGGGTATAAATGCCTCAAAAAAGTTGTAGGGATAGGATGCCATGGTGTACTATGCAGTGGATTAAAGATTGGTTAGTTGGAAGTATTTCTTATGCACATCTTAGGCTATTTAAGGATATTTCTGGTCCTATTTTAAAAGCAAGTTGGTTATATCTCTCACATTTACTTCTTTTGGATATTTCTTTGAGCGTGTATCTTTCCTTTAGTAGACTTGTTCCCTCATATACATATAAAGGCATGACTATATGGATTAGGAATAACCAAATAGGTGTGTATCACGATAGGAGCATACTAGATGTGGACTATCCATAGATGTGTTCGACATGCCCCATTTGCTAGGAGTTGATTGTTGGATCATGTTGAATGAAAAACATGATTTTTTGAAGCTTGAATATTTACAAAAAAGTTTGGGCCATTGATTTGGAAGCCCTGAAAAGCCTATTCATGTGTTGTAATCAGATGATCCAAGAGCCGGTTCCTACAAAACCAAACATGTAGATCATATCTGTACTGTCTGATTAAAAAAAAAGAAAACTCCTGAAAACGCTCCTTCCATATCTTGTCATACCTAAGCCATCCTCACCTGCACCCTATTCACATATATATATTACATCATGGGGACAAGCAACATACCTACCACACATATCCAAGTCTGTATATTATATATGTATGCACATATGCCCTGTGCTCGAATGTGTGCATATACACAAATAAGCTCAAAATGTTTGGGTGTGGCACGACCTTTAAGATGTCCAAACCATTTCATTGTTATTAGTCAAATTATAACATTGTTTGTTTTTATATATTATTTTTTTTGAAAGAAAGGATTAATTATCTCATTTTGAGGGTTTCATTTTCTTCCATGCAGTATTAATTGGTTTTTTATTATCGTTATTGAGAGACCACAATCATTCTTATTGGGAAACCACATACACCTGTCTGTCTGGGCTTTCTAAACACAGGTGGATCTGTTTCAGCAATTTTTTATCTCACCACGTGCTATTGATTATTGATCAAGTTTTCGTATTCCTATGGCAATTATCTTTTTCTTTCGTGTCCTTATCCCTTAGAATGAATCATAAGTTGATGACTTGTTCTGTCTCGTCATCATCATCATCATTACACCTTATCCTAACTCCATTGAAGTGGCTCTATGAGCCTTTTCCATTTCTTAAACTTCAGTCATTTTACAATCCTTCATGTCACCTCTGACTGCCTTCTTCCAAGTCTTCAATTATGTTCCTATCCTCTTTTATAATTCCTTCCATTTGTGTCATGTCAACCTTCCTTACTGGTGCCATAATAGGTCTTTGTGCAACAACATTCTCAATGTCTTGTTCTGCATGCTATGTTTATGTTACAGGTCTTATCACTCCAGGTTTGGAATTGTCCGATGTATTTCATGTGAATGGTTTGGAAGTTTGCTTTCCCCTCTCTTTATGAAGCATGAGTGTTCCTGCAGTATTTTTTGTGTGTGTGTTCGTGTAATGAGGATTTTCTTTGGCAATTTCAGCAGCATGAGAATTTCTTCTTATTCTGCATTATCAGCCTGTGTTTATGCTCCTTTAACTAGCTTGATTTATATGACTGCTGTTTTTCTCATAAGACTAACGTAGTGCCCACTAAAAATTTGACCTTTTTATGCATCTGCAGCTGGGTTTTTGCTAGAAAATGGCCTGAAGTACTATATGGCCCTCAGTTAAGTGCCTTGTGTGGAATTTTGTCACTTTCAGCATGGATAATCGTGGTTTCTCCTGTTGTGTTGCTTGTTGCTTGGGGGAGCTGGTTAGTTGCCATTTTGGATCGGGACATAATTGGACTAGCGGTTATCATGGCTGGGACGTCTCTGTTGCTTTCATTATATGCCATCATGCTTTGGTGGAGAACCCAATGGCAAAGCTCAAGTATGTGTTGATCATTCCGTTATTATCCTTGTCTCTCGCATGGATGCTTTTATCTTTTTATTTAAAATCTTGGATGATAGGTATTTTTCAATGAAGAAACTAGCCTTTGGGCTTCTTTTTTTTCTTTTCCTTTCAAGATGGAAGAAATAAAAGAAATGCATTAATTGTTGTGCATATACACGTTTTGCATGTGACTATTTTGTTTTGAAGCTACACATGCTTGCATGGTAAGCATTGTTTTTGTTCTCATAATTTTTATGATAATGTGTGTGTGAAGTGAGTGAGTGCATAAATTGTATATATTTTTGATTGGTGGCCACATTGTGTGGTTATCTCTAATTGCAAAGTCACAAGTTCACTTGCAGGTTATTTTCTTTCTGAATAGGCCAGATAAATTTCTATTAGCATGTATTGGTTCACCGGTCTGAAACTCTTTTACCAGTTATCATCATTGTGCTATTGTTTTCTATATTTTTTATTCTATTTCATGCTTTTGAAAGCATGCGAGTGCCAGGAAATTTTTATCTTTTTTTAACATTGATTTTTATTACTTTTTAAAATATCCAATTTTCTAATGGGTGAAAGTGTGAATACCTTTCCCAAATTTTGCCTTGTTTATTTAATTTGGGTACAATAGGACAATGATGACAACAACTGTGGTGTGTGTGGTTTGCTTGGAAAAATAAGGCGATGGTAATGGTGGCAAGAATAATTAATATACAATAATTATAGTAGTAGCTTCCCATTACATAGTCGCTACAACTTTGGTGTGTAGTGACTTCTTGATATCTGCTTTTTGCTTATTGATACAAATTTTTTTGGGTTGCCCCCCGAAAAAACAATTACTTAATAATGTGATTGCCATTGTAATTGTTATTACAATCCTTGTCATTATTATTGTTGTTCCGATTATTGTTAATGTTGTTTTATGTTTATTGTTGCTATTGATTTTCTTGTGTGTGATTGTTATCATTGGGAATGCATAATGCAGCAAAGATGGGAAAAAGGCAAAGCAAGACAAAAAATTACGAATCTTGAAGTGTATACAAACTAAAATCTTCAGAAAAGGAAGCAATAAATATATTATTGCAGTTGAAGTTTTCAGCTATTTTTATGGTTCTATCATTTATCTAATTTTTTATAACTCTTTTGTATTTGAGTTTTTTGGATATTCTTTAGTATCTTACTAGCTTAGTTTTAACTTTTAAGTTAAATCTTCTATGAGCTTCTTCTTTAGTATCTTACTAGCTTAATTTTAGGTTAAATTTTGTATATTTGGTTTTAGCTTCCTTTTTTGTTGTTCTCATCTTTCTCTTGATAGCATGCCGGCAAGCTGCATGCAAAATTGATAAAACCCATAGAATCTGGCAACTGTTATACTAGGCATAATCAGAATATAGAAATTTGGTGAAGTTGGGTTTCCAACATTCATGAAGAGAGTTTGGTACTCGAGTATATGGATAGTGGACCTAAGTTTGTTGGTCAAGTTGGGTTTCCAATCTTCATGAGTAGATTGTTGATTTATCTTTCAAGACTTCCCATTTGTTGCTTCTTTCTGTTATGATCAGTATGTATTCATGAATTGAGTCCCCTTTGTCTAAGTTAGCTTTTTCGTTTCATTGGCAGGGGCTGTAGCTATTCTTCTTCTCTTGGCTGTAGCTATTCTTTGTGCATACAAATTTTGTGCTGTATATGTGACAGCAGGTTCTAGTGCCTCCGAGCAATATTCACCTTCTGGTTTCTTTTTTGGCGTATCGGTGATAGCTCTAGCGATTAACATGCTTTTTATTTGCAGAATGGTCTTTAATGGTAATATGACTATTCTCATTTCTCATAATTTTTTTTAATTATATCATCCCTAAGTTGATGGTATTTCTGTCTTGAGTCCATTACTTCTGAATTATATGTTATTTTGCAGGAAATGGGTTGGATGTGGATGAATATGTGAGGCTATCTTACAAGTTTGCATACTCTGACTGTATTGAAGTAGGGCCTGTAGCTTGCTTGCCGGAACCGCCTAACCTCAATGAGTTATTTTTGCAGAAAGCTAATAGGCAAGTTTATGCTGTTATTCCTGGAAAGCCCTAAATTATTGTGCAACCTTTGTTTTGTTTTATTTTTGATGCATTAAATGGAAATTTGATCATCATAAAAGAGAAGGGAGGGTTTACTGTCAAGTAGGTTCTGTACCAGAATTTGTTCATCTTGCTATTTCTGAACGGCTTAGGGTGGCATTGGTGATGCATTTTATAATTCAAAAAAACCTAGTTATTTGTGACTGACATGTTTATCCTTGACTTATGAGGTCAACTTGGTGATCTGATTATGTAAACAAACATTTTATTAGTATATATTGACAAAGATCTGTCCATTAAGAAATCGCTAAGCGACAACTAAGTAAAATTCCCGAGTATCCTAAAATATGAACTACAGGATGCATGTTCATAAGATCTGTAAGTTAATAGGTCATTATATTGAGTTTCTTCAGAAATTAACATCTATTCTTGTTCACTGGAACTTAGTTGACATCTTGTGATACCAATCAAAATAATCAAGTTCCTTGAATGAATAACTTTATAATCAAAAGTAGCAAACACTAATTCACAAAGAAATTCTACCATGAAGGAAGCTAAAATGTATTAGTATTATTCCCGAAGGAGACAAATCAAGTTAATTCAATATCCACAAATTATATGTATGATGTCGTTTGTGTATGGAAACTAGAAATGGAAAAAAACAAGGCTGGGCATATTGGAATAGGGTCAGCCTACTGAGTTTACCCAGTAGGGCTGTTCTGGATTGATTTGGATGGAGTCAAACCCACCGGATTTTGCAGCTATAAAAACTGAAGCTTATCCACTTTGAAATTTGTGTGTGAGTGATAGCTTTGTCAAGTCAACCCAAGATCCTGAAGTTGCTGTGTTATGGACTGACTGATTCTTGCTTTATTTCTTTCTGACTTGGTTGATGTCACAGGGCTTCTTATCTTGGGTTGCTCTACATTGGATCACTTGTTGTACTCATTGTGTATTCTATCTTATATGGTTGGACGGCAAAAGAAGCTCGCTGGCTTGGGGCTGTCACTTCTGCTGCTGTTGTTGTTCTGGGTATATTTTACTTCAGGGCCTTTATATTTTGGTTTTGGTCCTTTAAGCGTTGAAATTACTCACAAACTTATGTATAATTCAAATAGTTGATTCTTGCAAAATTGTGTAAAAATTGTAGACTACAACATGGGTACATGGTTATTTGGATTTGAGCTCCTCAAAAGTCGAGTTGCAGCACTGTTTGTTGCGGGAACATCCAGGGTTTTCCTCATCTGCTTTGGGGTGCATTACTGGTTTGTTATGGCTGTTCATATATAACTAATTTAATTTCACTGCATATGTGCTCTTTCTCATAAGTTGTCATACTGAAAAGTTTTTTAGTTTTGTTTGCTTTTCCTTTTGTTCAGGTATTTAGGGCATTGCATTAGCTATGCTGTTGTAGCATCTGTATTGTTAGGTGCTGCTGTTTCTCGTCATTTGTCTGTTATGAACCCATTGGCTGCCAGGAGAGATGCTTTAGAGAGTACTGTAGTTCGTCTTAGAGAGGGTTTCCGCAAAAAGGGTTTGAACAGCTCTTCTAGCTCCTCTGAAGGTTGTGGATCTAGTGCAAAGCGTAGTAGTAGTGTTGAAGTTGGTCAACTTGGAAATACTGTTGAGTCCATCTGTCGAAGCACTATGAATAGTGCTAGTGATGGTGTTGGTTGGAACACCTCTGCACTTGGTGGTGGTGGAAATTTCCATGAAGGAGTAAGCAGTGATAAAAGTATTGATAGTGGAAGACCAAGTTTGCTCTTACACAGTAGTTCTTGCAGATCGGTTGTTCAGGAATGTGAAATGGGTGCCGTTAATAATGATAAGAGTTGTAATCAAAATAACTCTTTAATGGGTTGTCCTAGCAGTGGTATAGAAAGTCAAGGGTGTGATTCAATTACATCTGGTACAACTTCAGCCAGTCAGCAGGTCTTGGATGCAAATTTAGCTCTGTTTTTCCAGGAAAGGTTGAACGATCCCAGGGTTACGTCTATGTTAAAAAAGAAAACAAGAGAAGGCGACCATGAATTGGCCAATCTACTCCAAGACAAAGGTTTAGATCCAAATTTTGCTGTAATGCTAAGGGAGAGGGGGTTGGATCCAACCATTCTTGCTTTGTTGCAGAGGAGTAGTCTCGATGCAGATAGGGATCATCAGGACAATACAGAGACTGCTGCCGTTGAGTCTAATTCTTTGGATGATGCTATTGCCAATCCAATTTCATTGTCTGAAGAACTAAGACAGCGGGGTTTAGGAAAATGGCTTGAAATCTCTAGGTTTGTTTTGCGGCAAATAGCAGGTACACCACTGCGTGCCTGGGTTGTCTTCAGTTTCATTTTCATCCTAGAAACTGTAATAGTGGCTAAATTTCGGCCAAAAACTATCAAGGTCATAAATGCAATCCATGAACAGGTAAGAGTGATTTTTTATGCTTGAGAAGTCTCGCTATTTCCTTGTTGGGAGTATAGTTTGTGTGGGTTCTCATGTGAACTGCTGCACTTGCAGTTTGAGTTTGGATTCTCGGTGCTGCTATTGTCACCTGTTATTTGTTCAGTCTTTGCATTCCTTCGTTCACTTCAAGCTGAGGACATGGCAATGACATCTAGACCTCGAAAGGTATACAATAAGGATTACTTACATTGCTTTGAAGGATTACCATACTGTTGCTTCTTTGGTGCATGAGTATTTTACAAGGTGCATCTTTTGATTCTGACAATGACTTAATTTAGCAGAATCCGTGTTGTGTTGAATAGAATAGGGATTACTTCAAGAGGTTTCGATCTTGTAATTGTTCTTGTTATGGTGTTATATTCACTTTCATCTGAAAACATGGTGGTGCATCTTTTTTTATTTTTGAGAAATTCACATACTTGTGCGTGGGGCCACTGACACATAATTTCATGTCTTATATATGTGGATTTATACTGAGACCCTAAGTTGTGCAAATAGATGCATGCCGTATACTTGTGCTTATGTTTGCAGCAAACATGCATTAAGATGCGTGAAGCCGCTCTCTGTTTAGTACAAATTGCAAAACGATCCAAAGTCATAATCTAGTGTTGCGAAGTCACCCATCTATAAGCATTAAGTTTATGTCCTATCAGCGGTAATGTACCCTAAATCACACCTTTCTAGAAGTGGTGACTAATAAATTTTTTGCTTTTGACTTTATGCTTGCTACCTATATTTGGATAACAGTGATTATAACATGATTAGTAGCTTGAGTGGTATTTGTAACTGACATTTTGGCAGGAATAATGTGATGCTTTCTTAGTATACTTCTTTTCTGTTCTGGAAAGGAATGAATATTTAGTTATGATTACTGTTTGGAGAAGGGATTCTTCATGGAAAAGGTTGTTTGATTTCTTTCATTAGTAATAGAATTAGTTTCATGGAAACGGCTTTCTGTAATCTGGGTTACTTCTTGCTTTTGTTTCCTTCCAAAAGAAAGATTTTTCATCAATAAATGCTTAAAATATGTGATTACATTTCTCTTAATCTTTGTTACATATTTCATAATATGTTTCTCCTTAGATGCATTTACAGGAAATAGGTGTGTTTTGTCCGGTGAATGGGGACCTACCTATAGCCACTGCATTGAAGTTGTCCATTGTCCTCAACAATAATAGTTCCACTTTTCATGTTCCATAATTTTTTGTCTCTGCTGGCTGTACCCATTTGCTTGTATTGGAAATACAAGTGCGTGACTGTATAGACATGCGCAGTGACTGGCAAATGCATCTGTATCTCTGCATGCACCTTTAAGTGGGCAATCTGGTACATGCATACACGCTTATTCTCACATGCATGTGTACCACCATCATATGGAAAGCCACTTGTATTTGGTAGAGCATTTAATTTCACCTTTTTGTGTACCAAAGTAGGTCACTTTGTTTTATTATCTTGGGAAATATCATCATTACTTCCTGAACTGGTTTTTGATACTGTTACCTGTCAGGTCTGTTTCTGACAGTATGTCTTCCAGCTGTCTACTAGGTCTGATTATGTTGTTAATATGGTCCGTTAGAATTCTGCCTTCCAATACAGTCCATCAGATCATTTCAAGTGTTGATGCATGCTTATACGAAATGTACTCGACTTTTTTATGTGCAACCGGGCATTCATATTAGTTCAAGCTGTAGGAACAATTAAGTAGAGGATACTCTGAATGCTGTTTTATCGCCAGCATACTATAGTGTTTTCTCTTTTTTTTTTCTGATTTACTTTTCTTTTTTATTGGTATTTCTTGACATTTTCAGTATGGCTTCATTGCGTGGCTATTGAGTACCTGCATTGGTTTGCTGCTTTCCTTCTTAAGGTATGTTTATCGGATGTATGCCTAATGGCTATTATTTGGTTTTAATCTTCAGTGCTGCTCCTTTTATGAGTATGCAGCCAATGTAAATTTGGTGGGTTGCCAACCTCATTCTTGTGTCGTGTTGGGATGGGTCATTCATTTTTGGTACTGTTTGACAACAAACTATTATTACCTCTTGTTTTAGTAATCCTTGTAATGCAACTGCTGCTTGTGGCTCATCTTTAATAGTATCATGTTGCTGTTGCTACATCTTGTGCGTTGTCTGACTGTCGAAAATGCTTGCTGATTTCCTGCTTTTTCTGTAACTGGTTCATCTTTGTTTGCACAGAAAAGCCTGTGGAGTTTGAGAAGTGACTTTATGTGTTTGTATCATATTATTTAGGGAAAATTCCATTTAGGAGCCAACCTTTTGCCCCTAATTCCAAAAAATGGGCCTCACATTTCTGAAATTCCAGATATCAGCCTCTGTTTTCCTGGAAACTGCCAAACAAGGGCCTGCATTTATTATTGCCCTTTAACTCGGGTTAAGTCATAACAATAATAGCCTATATCATTAAGAGTTCAAAACTTCAAATTGTTCTCCTTTTGCTTTTTGTGTGGTTGAATGTGTATTTTTTAATGTTTAAAGCAAAAAGGAATCACATTTTTCAAGATGACAGATGTTGACCTCGGGTTCCTATATGACTGTTTAGGAAAAGTATGGCCCATATTTGGAATTTCAGAAAAGTGAGGTCCATTTTTGGAATTAGGGGCAAAAGGTTGGCTCTTAAATGGAAGTTTCTCTATTATTTTCACTCTCTTCACATAATGCAGTTTTCAGGGATATGTTAGTTGATTTTTTTCATTTTTTAGCTGTCATGAATGCTTGAGAATTCGGATAGGTTTGTTCTAGGGAGATATAATGGGTCAGGTTCTGTTTGTGTCTTCGTGTAGCTTGAATCTCACACGTTTAGATTAGAAATTTGTTGAAAGAACTATTTGTGTCTTGGTGTAGCTTGAATCTCACATATCCAGATTAGAAATTTGTTGGAAATCTTTCAACTGAACCCAACATAATTCTATACTTCTGCCCTTATTCACATAGGAAGCAAGTTATGTCTGTAAAATCTGATTATGACCAGATTGCGGTTTCATGACTGCTTACCAGATTCAACCAGTTAAATAATTGGGCTTGGTGAGCCTTACCAATTTAAACAAAAAGAATATGTTTGGCCAGTCTCCACTTGACTCAATATGAAGCACTTTAATTTTAACAGAAAACTGAGTCTCAATCATCACAAAATTTCTTGAAGATAGCAAAAAGTTCATTTCTATTCTTCATGAAGTAAACCCATGTATATCTTATACGATCATCTATGAATTTTGCAAAATATGAAGAACGACCCTTAGACAAATTGGGTGAAATACCCATACATTTGAACTCTTAGTCTCTCTATCTCTTTACCTAAATGACAAAGCATGACCCTTTGTCAACCTACAACTGTCACACTTCTGTACATTCTTAGACACTAGTAACTCTAATATACCCAGACTCCTCGAGGCTGCCAAGTGTTGCAACCTAGAACTGGAAATATGCCCCAGTTTTTGGTGCCACAAAACTGTCTCTTCCAAAACAGCTGCACCCATACCAACTCCATAACTCATTTGCTTGCTCATGTCCAGCCAATCCAAGTAATAAAGATCTTTTCTATGGCCAATCCCAATCATCTTTTTGGATAACTGATCGTACACACCGCAATTAACAGGAGAAAAGGTGACATTATAATTGTATTTAGTAGTTTCACCAACAAAAATGAGATTCATGGCTAATGAGGGAACGTAATAGACTTGTGAGCTATTTAACTTGCAACCACGATAAGAGTTTGAAGAAATGCAATTTATTTTGAAAATGAGCATAGAGTAACCATCTGTAGTGCAAAAAAACACCATTATAGGTTTGACAATTGGTTAGAAGAGACTCATGAGCTGTCATGTGACATGCGATCTAAGTCTATCAACCCAATTGAAACATCTAATGTTGCATCTTCTCTAATAATTGAAGCTTACCACCACCTGACTGCTCTAAGGATCTCTCAGCCAAGATGCAACAAACTGAATACCAACATCCGTGAGCTCAGTGCTCTCACTATTAGAAGATACTATTTAAGCTTCATCACTCTTCTTCAGAACTGGACAATAACTTTTCATGTTACCAAAGCCGTTGCAGTAGTGGCATTGAATAGAACTCAAGTCACCATTACCTACAGTCTTACCACCACCCTTACCACCTAATCTACCACGACTACTGAGGAATTGCTATTACTGTATCACCAGAAGGATATGTTCTGGGAGACTTCATTTTAGTCTCTTCAGCAATCAACTCTGCTAATGCATGAGTTACTGAGGGAAAAAGTGACCTGTGAGGTTTGACATTCCTCACCCCATCAAATTCCGGGCAAAGGTCCATGAGGAACTCTCTCAGTTTGCTTGTCTCTCTTTGCTGATTAACCACACTCACACATGCCTGACAACAGTTGCACTTCATACACTTTTCACATTTGTTATGCCCTTCCATAAGTGTAAGTGCATCCCAAACCCTTTGCATTTTGAGTAGAATTCTTCTACATACTTGCTCCTATGCCTCATAGCGAGTTGATATTGTTCGACCCAATTTTCTTGCTTGTACAATTGCTTGACACACCGTCATGCTTCCTTGGCTTCTTGAAATTTGGACAAATTCACATCTGTTCTTTGCTCTGCCGACCTTAATATCCATACCTTGACCTTCACATTATTTGCAATCCACTCTTCCATGAACTTGTCATAGTTAGGATTGGTTGTCTTGGATTTCACTTTTGAGCCATCCAAGCCCTTTTCCCATAATTATAAGTTATGAAGTCAACCTAATATTCATAATTTGTCTCAGCAAGCTTCAACAGGACAAGTTATATTCCTTCCCCCTTCTCCATATCTCACTACAAAATAAGTAGCTGCACACAAATATCAGAATAGCAACAACAAAAACAAATATGCTGAAATAACCCAAATACGCTGACTGAAAATCAAGCCAGGTTAGCCAACACACAACAATAACCCACTATGCTGAATACACCGATACTCACAATCACACAATAGGCACCACAACAAATACCTTATGCACATGGACAATATACTCTTGACAATATACTCTTACACAGAGCACATCCAAAGAGTATAACCAATATGATGCACAAAATAGGCAAGCTCGGTACACCCAAAGTAGGAAATATAGTTACCAACTGTCCTCAAATCTTTCTCAAATATTGAAATATCAACTCTCTACTGCTTCTAATGTATCCCCAACTGTAAAACAACCCAAACGAAATGAATCTCACAATGACACTACATGTAACGCCCCAAAATCGGTTATTTATCAGAGTTTGAAACAGAAGTTCAACGGAAATCATGTTTGAAATAGCAAGTCCCTGGACCTTGGGTGCATTACAACGCAACCTCCCCTTTACAAACCGATTTGCAACTCAAATATATATTTCATTGAAATAAAAAGAAGAACAAGGTTTTGGTAATACAATTTTAGTAACCCAGAGTTTTAATCAGAAGAGATGCTTTCGAAGAAACTTTTATACTACATCTATCAAAAGTGTCTTCAGGAGCGCAACGTCAGGAAAGAGGTCTCGCCTTGAACGCATCACGACATCATGCCATCGCAAGCTGTATAACCTGTTCACCACCTTCCCATGAAATGGGTCAGTCTCATAACAGACTAGCAGAGGTGCAAAAGACAAGAAGGTACAAATGCTGCAATAATCAAGATATCTGATAGATCAAGAAGGAAAAAACAAGATTAGCAAAACTAACAAAATGTACTCTGAAGTAAGCAAGACTCTAGTAAAGCAAACAGCTAAATACAAGAGCAGTAAGGACCACAATGCTAAACAAGCAATAATCCAACTGATATTATAGGTGAAGAGTAACTAACTCTATCCACTAATCAAACAAAACAACTGAATAAGACAAGCATTTATAACAATGCTCGCAATACATACAAGTATCATTGGATGACTCAGTCTATCGGCAAATAACTACATTAATCGTAAGGCAGAAGCTATTGCATCACAAGCAATTCATAAGCTACACATGATAAGCAATCACACTGTAGCAGTTATATCACAATATGTAACAAGTAGCATAATGCTAATATTATAAGAAATTGACTAGTATGAGAAACTAGTTATTACCTAACAGAGAACTGCGCAAGCAGTTTAACCAACTAGAGTAACGTCTTGACAAGCGTGCATAGCTCAACGAGTAGCATATGGCCAAGAGAGTAATCAAGCAATCAAGTCACATCACAACATGCATATCTCATAATCGTGTGCATAAGTTATATTTTGTTCTCTTTATGAGCAGGCCGTTGTGGTACACACAAGGCAAACAGTAGAAACAACCAAGATCGATTCTGAGGTCCATTATGCTATGTATTTTATTATACTCCGAATGACTGACTGAGTCCGCTCCTAAGGGGACGATCAGTGACCAAGAGAGTAAATCCCCAAAGGCAAACGAAGGACCATGGATGTATTCAAACTTCTGCAGAAGTGGCCTGAAGTATTTCTCCTAACCTCCGATGACTGAGGAAGCCATACCTTTGTCCATAATAGCCATTAATGGTCTGTCCATCGAAGTTTTGTACCATCCATCCTCTCTCTTGATGAACCGTCCCGAATGAGCATGACGGGGGTTTCCTAATTGCCGTCCCATTCTACATGCTCTGGTCTTTCAACCCAATCGAGCATCTTGTATGTGAAGGCACATGATTATCATTTATGGGAATTACACGTGTCATTGTGTGTTCGAGGCAACCACACACCTCTCATCTTACTCACCGCAATACATAACGTACCTGTTCAAAGGTATAACCACGATGAGAGGGGTAAAGATCTCTCGCAGGAAATCCCTCAACACATCTGCTTTACAGAAGTCCACGGTGAACTCATTCAAGTTCCAACTTATCGTGCTCGGGTCCTTTAGACAATCGCAATCATTCTGCCTATTAGGCGAATATTAACATAACAGGATTTAGCTTAATGTGTCAATACACGTTTAGATGTTACTACAGACCTCTCGTCCTGCTCTTCGTAGTTCAAACATATCATACGTGACTAAGAGTACAACTACAAGAGGAGGTGCATGGATTCTTCATAAGAAATCCAACGATAATACCTTTACAAAGAAAGGAAGGCGCTACTGTCTTAGTTTGACCAGAAAGCCTAGAAACTAGGTCTCGCATCAGAGGTGATGTAACGCCGATCTAGCGATGGCGCAAGTACCTTAATAAGATTCTCGCCCTACTCGTGCACACGTTCCTAAACAGGGTTATCCGAGTCGTATTGGATACGCGAACTGAAGTTGTAGAACACTTCTCCCAAATGCATCAATTTGGGAGATTCAGCCGCTATCTCATAAAAAGATTTCGAAATCTACTTTGCAAAACTATACGTTTCGAAAATAGGTTGGTGCTTAAAAAGTCATTCTTTGGAGAACCAAAGTGCATAAGTGTGCATCGTGTCTTTTAAGACAAATAAGTGAAATAGTATATACTATACACTTGAAGCTGCACTCAGGGAGTGCAAGCTGACAAGGGGCAAACCCGTGCACATACTAATACAATGACAAATCAAGGGGCAAGACTCGATGTGCGAAGCTACATTTCAAGCGCAAAACACACAAGCCACACACGAGGTATGAAATCATACCTCGACCATCGAAACACACAACCAGACAACTACGTAAGCAACTCATGAGGTATGAGATCCTATACTGACTAAGCAAGTGTAAAAGACGACTCATGAGGCATGGGGTTGTACCTCGATTAAACGATAAGCGTAAGCAAGTAAAGGAGCATACGACAAAGATAAGAATAAATGCACGAAGTGCAACAACAAAGTAAGGACGAACAACACATACAAAAAGTAAGTGCAAAAGAAGTACGACAACAACAGGAAAGTAAGGTACGAAAAGCAAAAGCAAGTAGTAAGGCCATGACGCATAAAGCGCGGGACAATAAAGGTTAATGCAGAAAGTAAAGTGCGAGAATGTAAAAGAGGACCAAAATTGCATCATGGAGTAAAAAGACAGATGTAAATAAGCAATGGCCATGGCGCAAAGCGCGAGACAACAAGAAAGTAAAGTACGAAAAAGTAAAGAGGACAAGGATCGCGAAACCGCGTCCTTGAGTTAAAGAACATGAATTAAAAGCCTAGGCACATATATCGTGGCGACAACAGAAAGGAAAGTGCAAGAAAAGTAAAGAGGACAAGGATCGCGAAACCGCGTCCTTGAATGTAAAGACATACGTATATATATTATACATATATATATCATCCTATTTTAGTTATCTTTCTTTATTTTAGCATTTATCCGTTCATTGTCCTTTTACGCAAGAATCCCCTACCTTGAGGGGTTGCGGGTTCTCGTATGCCTGCGGCGTAAGCAAGCAAGAGCTCGAGCCATGAAGGGCGAGCTGGATCCACCGTTCAACCTGCGATGCTTAGAACATTAATATATGCCGTAATATAAACGAGAAGCGGGTCCGGTAAAACCTGCAGTGGTACCGGACCCCAAACACGAGAGTAGGCAGGGAGCTCAGCTCCCTGCAGAGGAGCAATAGAGGCAGCAAAGCCTCCTACAGGTTGCGGTGCGAGAGGCAGGGGCCTCAGTCCTGCTTAACAAAAAGCAACAGAGGCAGGGAGCAGGGGCTCCCTGCCTACCAGAACAAAGAAAGGCAGGGGAGAGAGCAAAGGCTCCCTGCCACAACAAGACAGGGGGGAAACACCCCCTGTTGGAACACGAGACAGGCAAGGGCTCTGCCCCTGCCGACAGCAAGAACAAGGCAAGGAGGCAAAGCCCCTTGTCGGAGAACAAACGAGGTGCAGGGGGCTTTGCCCCCTGCTCGAAAACAGGAAAGCAGGGGAGCTTCTTCCCCTGATGGCAAAACGCAAGAAGCAGGGGGGCAGAACCCCCTGCCGAGAAGCAACAGGGGAGCAGGGGACTTCAGCCCCTGTTGAGGAAAAACAGAAGGCAGGGGGAGCTTCTCCCCCTACCAGGAAACAACAAGGGAGCAGGGGGGCTCACCCCCTGACAGAAAACCACAGGAGACATGGGGCAGAACAGAATCCCTTGCCGAAAAAACAACAAAGAGGCAGGGGCTTCACCCATGCCAAAAAAGCGAGCCGACACAAGGAGCTCCGCTCCCTGTCGGCAAAATGGAAGGAAACAGAAGGGGAGAAAGGGAGATACCTGAGACGACACAGGAGAAGGCGATGGTGCCGATGTCAAGACCTCCTTGCGTCAGCCTCCAAAGAAGGGGGGTGTCTGCCGAGGTGGGTGCTGGCGGACACAAGGAAGAAGAGGTTGAAGGAATGGGGAGCAGTGGTAACTCACTGGAGTGCTGATCAAAGAAGCGGTTTGGCAGAGGCGCTGCCAGACATAGGTGGTTGTCGATCGCCGGTGGGAGCAGAAAAAGGAGATCGGGGGAGAGGGTGCCTGAAGGCGGCGATCGTCGGGAAACACAGCCAAGAGGGAGCAGATGGTGGCTGACGGCGAGTCGTTGACGCCAGCTCGAAGAGTGAGATGGCCAGTGACGGTGGTGCAGTCGAAGGTTGCCGGCGACTCCGATCGCCGATGTCTGCAGCACCCAGGACGAAGGCGACAAAAACAGAGGGGTCGCTGGCACCCACACAACAGAGAAAAGGAGGGTGGTGGTCGGCGGCGAGTCGCCAACGACAGAGGTTGTCGAGGCTTGTAGGTTGGCAACGACGAGGAACTCAGGCAGCGAGGGTTGAAAACTCCGACGTCGGGGGCTCTGGCGCAGCCGACAAGGTCGCATGGGAAACAAGAGGAGATGGTCGGTCGCCGGAGCTCGGAGGCCGCCGGGAGGTCTGCCGAACTCAGAGAGGAGGAGGTGACCAGACGGAGTTGATCGCCGGCGTCTCCAATCGCCGACGACAGTGTGAGAGAGACGGAGCAGAGGAGAGAGAAGGGGCGAGGGTTTTTGCCCCTCGCCCGAGACACCTGTGTCCTTTTAAGGACACATGCTTCTCGAGAATTCGAGAAGCTGGGTCGTGGGTCGTGCTCGGGTCCGGGTCCGAGTCTGGGTCCGGTTCGGGCTCGGGTCCGGACTCAACTGATAACGATTTTTTTACGGGCTTTTACACTACACCTCAAGAGCCTCAGAAACTATTGATGTAGTGAGATTTCTCAAAACAGTCTCAAAATGACAGCACAGAAAAATTCCTTGAAAAATCACTGAAAAACCTAATGCTGAACCGATGATCAAGATTTTTTATTCGAAATGCTGTAAAAATCAAGAGCTACTGGTCTGGTATCTTGAAACCTCAAGAACTGAAAGTTGACTAGATGATGCTGATGTCAGCACCCTTGCACGAAACTCTGTGCAACCCAGAATGAAGCCTCCTTTCTTCTCCAACACGCTCTGAATCAGCATCTTCTTGTTCTCAATATGGCTCTGATACCATATTGAATAACAATCAAGAGAACAATAAACCACAAGCACACAAAGAAGAGAGTGAGGAAAAGGCTTTAGCCAAAACTTCCTTAGCAAGGAAAGCTAAAGAGATACGACATCTATGGGTCGCCCTCCTTTACTATACTAAAAGACAAAATCAGTTGACTCTCTAACCTTGTAACAGATTACGTTGATACCCCTTTTAAATAATATTATGTACACTTGAGTGGTGTAAGACCATTGATTAGTAATACATATGATGCATCTATATTATATTATTCAACAGTTTGATATTTTTTATACCTATAAAACGAAAATTGGGAAAGTCATCCCCCTTCCCTATCTCTCTTACGTTTGGAAGGAGGAGGTGCAGGTATGTCTTCGCCCTCTCTCTCTCTCTCTTCCCCCCATTGCTTCCTTTTTCCTCTTATTCTTCTCCTTCTTCTCTTTCCCCCACATCCTCTCTCTCTCTCTCTCTCTGGCCAACTAAGTAAAAAAAAGGTTTCAGGTTGGGTCCTGGTTGGACCCAATCCAAACTGACCCACAACGTACCCATGCCTCACCCGGTACCCAGGCTTGTCAACATGGATACAATGGGTCATCTGCCGTGTCTGTGTTACATAGTATTTTACGAGTTTACTTTTGGTTGTCTCGTTAACTGGATATTGGAGTTATCTGCTGGTATGCTGCGGACTTGGTGCTGGTTAACAATCTTTTTTGGATTTGGTTTGTTAGTCTGAGTTGTCTGAAATTTAATCTAGGTGATCATAATTTGAATCCTTATGCTGGGGGGTGTATACTTTGTGCATTTTTGTAGATATCTTAATAAAGCTATTTGTTTTGTTCCTGGTTTGTGTTCTAACTTTCCACATTTTTGTTGTGGTGCAGCAAATCATCGCTGCTGCTTGGTTTGGCCCTCACAGTTCCCTTAATGGTGGCATGTCTTTCTGTTGCTATTCCTATATGGATTCATAATGGGTACCATTTCTGGATTCCACAAGTAGATAATACAGTGCAGTCAAATAGCCATCAGACATGTGGTACCCGGGAGGTTCGTTCATAAGACCATGCTTATATTCATATTTTCTTATTTTTTCACGCTAGGTTAACAACTTTCTTCAGCAGATAAACAGAAAATACATTTTGTTAATATGTTAAATTATTAAAGTACCTGTGACACGTGAGTATTGCAAGCTGCATTGCTAACTTGTTATTTTAGAAAGTCATTGGATATAAAATAGTTAAATACTGCTTCATGTGCAGGAACACTCTGCTATTATTGGTTTCTGCTCTTTCTTGGTCAGTTATCTAGTTAAATGACTTTCAATTTGTTGACTTCTGGTTCACATACTATTGGAGTTTCTTTCACATGGTTCTCCTTTTTGTTTTTATTTATTTGTTTGTTCTTTTTTGACTTTGTTTGAAAATCAGAAAGTGGTTTGCGCAAGCTATGCATGTGGTCACCTTGGTTAGGTTGCCAGTGCCCTTAGAGGTCTAGACTTTGTTATCCTGAGATAAACGAGGCTATGGGCTGTAAGTTGTAATGAAGTTATTGACTCCAGTTGTTAACATGGCTTGCCAAATAAACACTAATCACATGAAATAAATGGTTTACTGGATCCTGGCAGCCCACAAAATAGCCTCCTCTTGCCATTTAGATGGAACTCTTTTAAAATATATTGGAATTTATCATATTCTAAAATCTACATGTCAACCAGTATATTTACATTTGGACACATTCGTGTTTCTTTGAATGTGATCTGGTTGTCATGATGTAAAAAGCCACCACACTATATGTGTTAGTGTTAATCCTTGCCACACATTTTACTTATATTCTGTTATATAAGTTATTTGTTACTCTTTTGTGTCATTGGAGAATCATAGTACCATTGTCCATAATAAGTGCAGAACCTGATGACAAGATTCACATTCTATGGAGTGTCAATTTCAGGCATTTTGCTACTCCCACACTGGATATAGCTGCGAAGAAAACCTTGTCATTGTTGTTATATCACTATCCATCTCTAGCCACGTGAAAGCGTGAGCTATAAGAGATCATTCTATATCTCAAATGGCTTTTGCAGAGTAGGTGAGGAGATATCATAATATGCCCTTAAAGTTTCTACGGTGCTATAAGCTCTCGGTCATATTGAGTTGCAATTACTCTTGCGGCACTCCAGTGACTGCAAACAAGCTACCCACTTGCCTGTCCATGTTATGAGAGATGGCACAAATTTATTGTATCCAACTCTATAGTTAAATGGCTATGACTGTAGGTAGCTTTTAGTTTCTTAAATTTGTACATCTTCACTTCTTCTGTCTAACAACTGTCGCATGAAGTCAAGTATTTGGTGCTGTTTAGTTGCAGTTATTTCCATATAGTTTCTTATTTAAAATGCTTTTTCACATGCATTGTATTGTTGAGAAGTTGGGAATGGAGTTAGGCACATCTATTGTCTTAATATGAATTTACAAATGTCTGTTTTTTCATTTCAGGGTATTTTGCTGGCGATCTCCACAACAATTTTAATTGGATCAATTGCAGCATTAGGTGCAATTGTTTCTGCAAAACCTTTGGATGAACTGGATTATACTGGCTGGAATGGCACTAAAAAATACTACGACTCCCCTTATACATCATCCTTTTACCTTGGGTGGGCAATGTCTTCAACCTTAGCCTTGCTGATCACAGGTGTCTTGCCTATAGTTTCTTGGTTTGCAACCTATAGGTTCTCACTTTCTTCAGCAATCTGTATTGGTATTTTTGCAAGTAAGTTGGTGTTTAGGATGATAGTTTCACTACCAATTTTTTTTTTCTAAAATATTTGTTTTCTTTTACTTCATGGGATGTTTTGACATTATGATACTCTCTCTCTATAGTTGTACTTGTTTCATTCTGTGGAGCTTCTTATTTGGAAGTTGTCAATTCTCGGGTGGACCGATTGCCTACAAAGGCAGATTTTCTTGCTGCATTGCTACCACTTGTGTGCATTCCTGCAGTTCTATCTCTTTGCTCTGGGCTGTACAAATGGTGAGAAAATAAGATGTGTCCTAATCTAGACTGCTTTAAATTTATGTTATCTGGATGTAGTTTACTCTGCTTATCTTTTTCCAGGAAAGATGATGACTGGCAACTCTCTCGTGGTGTTTATGTCTTTGTTGGCATTGGGTTGCTTCTTTTGCTTGGTGCAATCTCAGCTGTTATAATAACTGTTAAACCATGGACGGTATGTCGTAATTTTTTGGCATCAGTTGAATGGATACATGATTGAAAACTTTGAATGTTTTGGTAATGTTTTTTTTTCAACTGATTTAATCTTATTGTGGCTTAAATCTGTTTTTTCTTATTGTAACAGATAGGGTTTTCATTTCTTTTGGTTCTGCTGCTAGTTGTCTTTGCTATTGGTGTTATTCATTATTGGGCTTCAAACAATTTTTATTTGACAAGGACCCAGATGTTCTTAGTTTGCTTGTTGGCATTTATCCTGGGTTTAGCTGCATTTCTGGTTGGCTTATTGGAAGGTGAATGCTGCCTTGGATTATTCTTGCCTTCGCTATCCTTTCTCTGTTGTATGAATGATTTCTTTTAGATAATTTTTTTGCTAATATAAATGCCCATTTTACTTGTAGGTAAGCCCTTTGTGGGTGCATCTGTTGGCTACTTCTCCTTCCTGTTTCTTCTGGCTGGCCGTGCACTGACTGTGAGTTTTTGTTTTGAGATAATATTGTCTTACATTTAGTTCATAAACTATGTTTCAAAGTGTATCTGCTCATGGCTTCAATTGAACTCATAAATTTTTTTTAGGTACTTCTTTCACCTCCTGTTGTAGTTTATTCACCAAGAGTGCTGCCAGTGTATGTCTATGATGCACATGCAGATTCTGCAAAAAATGTCAGGTTGGTTGGTGCTGTCGATCTCCTTTGCATGGGAAATGCATGTGGTGATAATGATATTGATTTTGTCAAGTTAATTTTGTGGATAAGTGCTGCTATTTATTGTTAGATTCTTCTATCCATATTGTGCTTTTGAGTGCATGCTGTTGTGGTTCCCTGCGTTTGACACAAGTGAGTTTGTGGGTTGCAGTGCTGCATTTCTTATTATCTATGGGATTGCACTTGCCACTGAAGGCTGGGGTATTGCTGCTAGCTTGAACATTTATCCACCTTTTGCTGGTGCTGCTGTATCTGCAATTACTCTCGTTGTAGCCTTTGGTTTTGCTGTGTCTCGTCCATGTTTGACTCTTAAGGTATGCCCACTGCCTTATGCTGTATATTTTACTAGGTTACCTTCCCAATAATAGATCATCAAAAGAGTTATTGGTTTCCTATCCTCAACATATGCTGGCTCTTTGTTTCTCTCTTAGAGTGGATATCGGGCCACCACCCAATGAGAACTGGCACGATATCTGTTAGGGCCAACACTAACCCTGACCTGTGGAAAGCCTGACCCCACTCTTATCTGGTACGGGTTCGCCCAGGCTGTCACATGGATGCTTCTACTAGTTCCCGTGTCCCTGTCACATCTATACAGGATCAAAAGCATCCACTGTTAACGATACACTTTTTAGTTATTAATTGTCATTTAATTATGTATGTTTAGATTTTAAGAGATCTTTAGAATTTCAAGTTGTGCATAACAACCACCATGTGCTGTATTCCAATTGCAATTTTGACCTCGTTGTACTGGGGATAATGCTGTTTCTGCCAAATCTGACATTAGGTTAATGTTTACTGGTTTTGGAATGTCTCGAAGACAACATGTTTTAGACTGTTAGTTCCTAATTGACTGTCTAGAACTTCATACATGGACCATTTTCTAAAATATGGAATAGTTGTGCATTTTGCTGTGTTTGTGTGGCCATACCCCCACAGAGTTTTGTACCAAACTGCTGCTGTGGGTGTGTGTGGGTTCAGGCTGTGTTAGGCCTGGGTCTTTTCGGGCTTGGGGCTGCACAAGCAACCCATGCCCGACCCTTTTGGTTCTGTTTCCTGACTAGATGTACACCCTTACTCTCCTCAATGTATGCTACATTCCTTGAAACATTTACTTGTAAATATCTGTATGTCCAAAGCACTGTGGTAAATTAGTAATGACTTCTTCCCCTTGTCAGCAAAAAGCATGTATTTTTCACATCATAACCAAGTCATTTATCAAATAGCACATCTTTTGATTTTGATGCATTAATTTGTGTACATCTTTTCTTTTTTCGGAAGGTGATATACAGATCCAGTCAGGAGTATTGAATTAGGTCCTGATAGTTGCTTGCCTGTTTCTATTGTTGTGCTATCAAATTTGTGTGAAGCGCTTTAGGCTCATACATAGGAAATGAGAAAATTTTTAAGACTGTTAACTAGGTTTTCTTGAGGCTGATACAGTTATATGGTGAAATAGATGATGGAAGATGCAATGCGTTTTCTCAGCAAGGAAACTTTGGTTCAGGCTATTGCTCGGTCAGCAACAAAAGTGAGTTCCCATGGCCTTGAATTTATTACAGTATTTTCTATTGCTCAGAATGCTCTGTCCTTTTAGTTTGTCAAAAATAATCAGTACATGGTATGTATGGATGTATGCGTGTATAGTTTTGTGTATGTAGGTAGCGTATATATGTATGTATGTGCATACATACATATGTACACATATACATATGTATCTTGTGCCATCAGTTGGTAGGCACCACTTCATGATTTATTTTTCCATAAAAATGTGCTCTAGAAAAGATATTAATCATAAGGATTGTTTATGCAGGAAAAGTAATATGGCTTTGCACTCATATGCATAGCTATACAAGAATAAGAATAATCTTTGTTTTTCCTTTGAGAAAATGAAAATGGATTTCTTTGGAGTATTAGGGCCTATTCCAATTATGATGCTTGCGTAGAAGGCATATCAAGGAATACAAAGAAGGAGCATCTCATTTCCGGGAAGAAAGAGTTTGAAGCAGAGTTGCCAGTCGGGGAAGCGGGAGTAGGAAGCAATTCGAGAAGCGGAAGCGGAAAGAGAGGCACTTCCACAATTTTAGGAAGCGAGAAGCACGGGACGACTTAGAAGCGAATCTGAATCTGGAAGCGACCTAGGAAGCGAAGGGGAAGTGAAAAAGAGAAAAAAGAAAGAAAATAAAAATGAAAACACAAAAAAAAATGAAAAAAGAAGGGGAAGTGAGGGGGAAGCCCCCTTCCTAAATTTTTTTGGCGCTTCCCAACACGTTTCGGAAGTGCCACGTTTTGTGCTTCCGAAACGCGCTTTGGGGAAGCGCACTTCCCCATGCCCTATAACCTATGTCACACGGACTCGGCTAAGGAGGTGCCGCACCCGAGTCGACACGCCCCGACACGGGTGCGGACTCGGGTGCGGCTTCGGACTCGGCCCGGACTCGGTCAACGCCGAGTCGGACTCGGTCAACGAGTCCAGGCCGAGTCCGTCCACATTTTGGACTCGGTCAACTTTGACCGAGTCCAAAAATGTCCCTAAAAAACCATTTTTTTATTTTTTTTTGCTTAAAAATATATATAAAAAAAGGCACAGTGCAGACTGTGACTGTGCTGCCTGACTGTGCACAGTCTGTGCACAGTGCACAGTCTATGCCTGTGCATGCCTGTGCACAGTGCTGTGCAGTGTGCACAGTCACAGCCTGTGCACAGTGCTGTGCCTGTGCACAGTGCAGTCTGTGCCTGTGCACAGTGCACAGTCTATGCCTGTGCCTGTGCACAGTGCTGTGCCTGTGCCTGTGCACAGACACACAGACTATGCTGTCAGCTGTGGCATTTTAAAAATAAAATAAAATTATATATATATATATATATATATATATATATATATATATATATATATATATATATATATATATATATATATATATATATTTTTTGCCGAGTCCCCGTGTCCAAAAATTTTAAAATTGTGCCGCACCCGTGTCGCACCCGCACCCGCACCCGCACCCGCACCCGCACCCATGTGACATAGCCTATAACGCTTTCAGTGACCCTGGTTTGAAGCAAGTTTTCCAAACGGATTAGGTGGGATATTAGTATATCCAGCACATAATATAGATAAATGATATATGTATGTATGTGTGTATCAAGGTCATAGGGTGACAATAAAAATAAAAGGTACACTCTAGATGCTTTCTTGCCTTTCAAAAGAATCAATCCTTAACCCCTTCCCAATGACAAGAAACCGACAAAAACCTTGAAAGAAAGAAAGAAAGAAAGAAAACATTGATCCTGTACCTCCTCTTTGTCACGAAGGGGCATGAAACCTGAGACTCAAGAAACAAAAAAATAACAACATAGATGAAATCCAAATGCATTTGGCTAGATACAATAGGCCATGCAAATACAAGAGAATAAACAAGATATAAAAAATTAAATATTTTATTGATGTGAAATAAACACAAAAACATACAAGAGAAATCTCACTATAAACATACTCATAGACACTTAAACTACCCATCACTCTCTCACTTTAGAAGGCACACACCTACCCATATATATAAGAGTGAAACAAAGGAGAAAAAGGAGGGACTAGCCCAACAACTAGTTGGGAGAGGTACAATGGCTAGATTGGTCAACATATTTTGATAAAAATAAATAAATAAAAATAAATAAATAAAAATAAATAACAAAAATTAGTCATTTAAGTAATGACTAGAAAATAAATGAGTAAAATTCCTATTCTACTCCTAATGGCATACCTTAAGTATACTCAACCTATATAATACCTAGACTGCACTTGATAGGTATACCAAAGAGATACCTAGAATACAAAAGGAAATTAAAAAAATATACAAAGAAAGGGGATATACAAAAGGATATACCAGAGTTACCAGTCGAGGGAGCGGGAAGCGAGGCACTTTCAAAATTTTAGGAAGCAGGAAGCGTGGGATGACTTAGAAGAAAATCACGAACGGGGAAGCAGGGCTTAAGTTAAGGGTAAGCGAAAAAAAATATGTGGATGAATGGGCCCATATATTTGTTCCCCAAGTTGAAAACTTTGCAAGCCAGTACTCAAATTCAAGAGTTCAATAAGTGAATGAATCGTGGGTTTTTTCCCCCACTTACGCATCTGGCTGAACAAGTTTACAGCTCTGTGCAGATATCCATCTCTGGCATGGGCCCAAATAATAGAATTCCAACAGATCACATCTTGAAACTGCATTAGCTCAAATGATTTGATGGCTTCGCTTAAGCAATCACAAGAAGAATACATGTCAACTATTGCATTAGCGATGAAAAAATGAGATTCAGCCAATCCAGTTTTAATCATGCGACAATGCACTTGCTTTCCCTGGCTCAAAACACCTTCATGATCACACCCATGAATGACATAACAATAACTAACTCCATTTGGTTCCATGCCTGCTGCCTGCATCTTTCCAAACATGTCAAGCAATTAGTCTGATCGACCATATTTGCTATATCCACAAAGTATCAAGTTCCAAGTAGCCAAAGTTCGCTCTGGCATTAAACCAAACACTTTGATCGCATCATCTATGCTCCAGCATTGCATATAAAAACCAACAAGAGCAGACCCAACATACAAATTCAACTCAAACCCAAGAACTACACTCAAATTATGAATCTGAAGTCCCCATTCTACAGCTCCAGCGTCAGTACAGACGCTAAGAATGCTACTAAATGTCGATGCGTTACCCTTAACTCCCCCTTGATTCATCCATATATACAATTTAAGAAGCCCGGAAGCAGGGGGAAGCGAAATAAAATAAAAAGCAAAAAAATAAATAAAAAAATGGAAAAAATGGGAAAGCGAGGGGGAAGCGCGCTTCCCTATGTGTTTCGGAAGCGCAGTGTTTCTGCGCTTCCGAAACGCGCTTCGGGGAAGCACACTTCCCCATGCACCTAGGCACTTCTGGTAACTCTGGGATATACCAAGTGCATCCGAGTATACTTTGGTATGTAAATACATATCCAACAATACATATATCCTAACACTCTTCTCTCATAGATCAAGTAAACTACGTGAGACAGGCAAATCAGACCAAGCAAGGAGCCCATAGTTTGCTTATTTCAAGAATCTGTTATTATAGCAAGAGGGAGTCATTTTCGAGGAGAGTGCTGAAGGGGAGTGGTTCCATAGTGGAGGCACGTGCTGTGCTTGAATCACCAGCTAGTATCTAGTTGCCAGTTCGGTAGGTCGGCTATTAGTTACTCAAGGTGACATCGAAGGCCTGCCTCCTTTCATGCACCACTCACCTCCTCCATGAGGATGATCTATACACGCATACAGAGCATGCAAAATGGGTTGAAATGAGTTTCTGACACTTTCTTTGCAATTTTTACCCTATTGATGAGTTTGTATGGTCGATTTATCAGGAATCAATATGTGGATCGTGCTTTTCCAATGCAAAAGAAAGGTTTTTTGAGCCTAAAAAATTTACAAAGATTTTGGGCGGTTGAGTTTTGAAACCCTATAAAAACCTACCTGTGTAATTCCATGGTGGTTGTAGGAGACAACACAGATGTCACAAATGGGGTGACAATGGTTCAGGTGATTTGCTAAATCTCCCAGTCATTGGTATTTTGGAATCTGTCACCATTTATTCTGTTCACCACCACCTATGTCACATGGGTGCGGTTGAGGGTGCGGGGGTGCGGCAGGGCAAAACCGTAAAAAATTATATACATATATTATATATTATATATTATATATATATTAATATATATAATTTTGAAGTTTTAACAGTTAACATTGTCATAATATCATTCATCATGCATGCAATATATCAACCTAAATATCAATCAAATAAGTAAAGCAATTAATAAATCAACCTAAATATCAATCAAATAAGTAAAACAGAAAAAAACTAAATTACATACCAAAAGTATATTTTACAATGTATATGACGATGAAGTAATGGATCTTAATAATTTTCTTCTTCATCATCAGATGCATCATTAGAAGGAAGACTGGTTTCAGATAAATCCATGTTTGTCATGTTGAAATAATGCTCTCTCTCGAAGTCACACTTTTCTGGGTTTACATCCCCAAATTTGAATGTTCCTTGTCTGCGTTACAAACTAAATTTGAAAATGTTAAATACAATACAAGTATATTTAAATGAAAAACTAAAAAATAATCAAATAACTAAGAGAGAAAATTAGTACCTGTATTTATCATTGGTTTGCGAAAGTAGTCGAAGATTTGAACGAACATATATTAAATCCTTTGCATGCTTGCTGGTGAGTTTGGTTCTCTTCACGTTGTGGATTTGAGAATATGTGCTCCAATTTCTTTCACAACAAGATGAACTAGCAGGCTGCGATAGCAATCTTAATGCAAGACGTTGGAGAAGAGGTGTTTCTGATCCAAATATTGACCATAGGATCTATATTATCCTCATCTCTCGCGAATAATGCCGGTCCATATAATCTCGAAGTTGAAATTTTTTCAAACTCTTGTGTGACTTGATTCAAAAGATATGCTTCTGAAAAAAGTCTTATCATACACATATCTCTATGTCTTGATAGCTTTGAGTTTAAATTTGGAGGGACACGACCAATACCACCTACCTGCTACTTTTTTGCATAATATTTTGGATTAAGGAAATGTGCCATGCAATGCAAAAGAGTGTTGCTCTTATTCCATCTTCTGACTAAAATTGAATGAATATGGTTAAAATATTCTGAATCATCCGTTCTTCATGCTTGAAAACTACAACTTGTATTTTTTTAATCATATTATCCCACATTTCATAAACTCTATGAAGCATGGGTTCATCCTTATCAACTTTTCTTAACATTTCCCAAACAGGTTGTGTAAATTGAAGGAAGTATACCACTCTGTCTCAAAACTCATCATCAACAATGAATTTCTTAATTTCTTGAGCCTTGACATCATCATCAACACGATAGAATGTCCAATTTTCATCAGTCACCATGCTAACCAAATCATTCTTCACTTTTTTAATCCTCTTCACAATCACAATGATGAATGCAAAATGTGTTTCAACGATCTTCAATAATTTCAGGTCAGAATGCCTATTAAATATAGTATTAGCACGATGGTGGTTAACAAAATTCCTAATACATTTCTTTCTAAATCTTCAATCCATGAACATAAAGCATATGCTTGCGAATTTTATTCTTCTTGGGGTTGCAAATGCTCTTTAGGGTCAGATTTAAGCTGTGTGCTACACAAGAAGTCCAAAAAATATGAGGGTACTCACTCTACAAACTCAACGCTGCACTTTTACAAACTGGAGCGTTGTCTGTAATGATTTGTACTACTTTCTGATCACCCACTTCTTTTATGACTTCTATAAACAACCCCTTCAAATACTCTTATTTTTATATTCTCTAGATGCATCAACTGCTTTCAAGAATATTGGGCCACTAAGCAAACAAGAAATAAAATTGATCAATGGACACCTTTGAATATCTGTCCATCCATCATAAACAATAGAAACTCCATTTTGCTCCCATGAATATTTTTTAATCTACAACAACCTCTTTACATTTGCCCTCTCTTCTACAAGAAGTGTGGTTCGTAGTTTTTCTGAGCTTGGAGGCACGTAGCCACTCAAATTACAATTTGCCAAAGATGTTACCAAATCCTTTCAATAAGGATTTCTTGCCGCATTAAATGGGAGTGAACTAGAATAAAAATACCTTCCTACTTTTTTATCCATATCCTCCCCTCCGTATGTATTGAATGCTGCTTGTAACGTTCCTCTACTTTCTACATTGACTTTTTTTTTTAGCATCTTCTTGGTGACTTCCAAATGACACACTAATTACACAAGAATCACTCATTGTCTTTCTCTTGTCATATTCTTCTTGTATTGTCTTCGCATTGCCTCATCAACTTTTCTACATCCTGAAATGCTATGTTTTGGTATCTTCAACAAATGCGTCTTCACTTTTGTGTAAGACCCAATAAAATCTCTTTCACAGAGCTTGCATCAAAATCTCTTGTTTCTACCACCTCTTTCTCCAGTTCTTGCAAGCTTATCTACATGCACCCATAGTGGCCCCACATCATCACTCACACTACAACTATCAACAAAACTAACAACAGAACTCACATGTGAGGATGAAGATGACGCAAGTCCTTTCCTTTTATCCGTCATTTTTGTCTTGAAAACACAAAAAAAATTATATTAAAATCAATTATGTAGACAATCAAGATTTATAATATCGAGTCCAGCTCCCGGCTTCCGACTCACAAAGGAGGGTTGAGAGGTAGGCTCGGTCTGTCAGGCTGAGCCCAGCTCCCGACCCGTCAAGGGAAACCGAGGAGGAGGGGGGGGGGGGCGGAGAGGGTTGGGGCCTCGCCCCACCCCTGACTGTCAGAAAAACAGGGAGCAAGGAGGAGCTCACTCCCTTACGAAAATAGGGAAGCAGGGAGGGGATCACCCCCTCCCCTGAAATTAGAGGGAGCAGGGAGGCTCGACCCCTCCCTTGCCGAAAACAGGGAAGCATGGAGGGGCTCGACCCCTCCCCTGAAATTAGAGGGAACAAGGAGGGGGGCTCGACCTCTCCCCTGCCGACCCAACAAGAGAGCGAGAGAGAGCGAGGGGGGTGAAGGGTTGGGAAAAGATCAGAAGAAGGAAGGGGACGAGGGAGAGGTTACCTGAGAGGAGAGGAGGAGGTTGCTTTGGGCGTCGTCGGGGTTGTGGGTGGGGTTGACGCCAGCGATCGCCGGAGGTCTGCGACGAGGGAGGAGACGAGGCAGTGTTGGGCTCCCCTGAGAGACGTCGGGAGGAGAGGAGGCGAGCGAGAGAGCAAAGCTGCGCGAGAGCAAAAATTTGCCCTAATCTTCTTTCACAGCCCTTTTAATCGGGCATTTTTTTTATGTCCAAAAATTGGACAAAAATGATCTTGGGTGCGGTCAATGCACCCAGGGTCGTGTTGACCGCACCGGGTGCCGCACCCGCGTCGCGTCGACACAAGTGCGACACTTGCTTTGCCGAATCCCTATGACTTCGACCACCACTCATTGCACAAATGATGTAGGCAACACTGATGTCCTGATGAGGTCATCAGCCCCTCCTGGCTGCAATTGATCTCTCGAATGGATGCTGATGATGTGGAAGTTGTTGAACTTCTTGTGCCTTCAATTTATTTTATCTGTACTGTGTTCTTGTCGCTGTCTGTGCATGTCTGTTTGAAGAATGGCTATATCCATCTGAATAATTTATTGGGTTATTTGGCACTGGTAAGGGCATAATCTTCATGAGGGACTCCAATTGTTAAGATAGATGTATTTTTGTTTGTATATATACTTAATATAATATATATTTATATACATATATATATATATAATATATACTATAGTCAACTTAGGTTGACTGTATCTAGCTGAGTGAGTTTGGAGAGAGTGATGGGTAGTTCTAGATATTTTTGAGTGTTCTTGAATGCATTTTGTAGTGAGGTTTTTGTGTATTTTATTGTTCATTATGAATGAAATCATTTATTCACAAAATTTGTATTAGTTTGTATCTTGTTAGTATTCAAATGTATTTCAATTTGACATTTGGATTACGAGTTGAAATGCCTTGGGTTATGCTCCATTTTGTGACATGGTATCAGAGCAAGGTATATGGGTCTCGGTATCTTGTTAGTGTTTGTGCTTCAAAAGAAAGATTTGAATTGATGAATGGTTTGGACTCAAGACTTGTATTCTGGTATGTATTTTCTTTGGATTCTTTAATTTAAATATTTATGGTATATACTAAGAAAAAGTGTTTGAAATATAATAGCTATTTATTAATATGTTAAACATGAATATGTTTTCGAGTTAATTAAAATTGGAACTTGTGAAAAATTATTGACTTTTGATATATGTTTTTGTGTAAGCATGTTTACATGAAATATATGTTTTGATTATGATTACTATATTTTTTTGAAAAATATTGTCATGAAAATTATATTTTACAAGAGTATGTGGTTTTCTTTAAAATCTTAAAGACTATGCTTATATATTTTTCATGTTGTTTGCAAAATACTATTTTTTTGTTGTATGCAAATTTTTTATCGTAATGATCGTTAGTGCCTTTTTTATGTGTCAAAGCATGATTATTTGGTATATTATGTGAATTTTATTCTAAAAATTTGTCAAGAAATTTATATTCTTGTATAATGTATATCCATCATGATTATTAGGTATATTATGTGAATTTTATGTTAAAAATGTGTCAAGAAATTTAGATTCTTGTATAATGTATATCTTGAGTCATCGTAATTATAATTCTTTAGTAATACCATGGATATTTTGTATGCTCTCATTATCGACATGCTCATGTCCCATATTTTTATGTGGCTTCAATGATTGAGTTTAAGATATTGCTCTCATTGTGCAAAATTAATTCTTTGAAAAACATCCTCTTTTGATTATACTTGATATTGATCTTGGATAATTTTATATACGACTTGTATTCATTTCTCTGTCATTTTTTTTACAAATGGCTCTTGCATTGGATGCTTTGTTCACATATACTTGAATGCATTTTGTTTGTCATAATATTATCTTGTTTTCTCCTTTTGTATTGTGTTTTGCCTCCTAGTGGGTTCTTGTGTTTGTGCCCCTTAGAAGGTTATATTTGATGCATTGCGACTTGCGAGTGATATTTAGTATGTAGTATTAAAATTCATAGCTTTTGTATAGCCCATGTGGCTATAAGTTATTATATTATCTTATTGCTTTGAGTATTCATAATTGGTGATAATTATGTATGCTTTTGGGTTTATAAATGGTTCCTCGAGAATCTCTATATGTGTTTTTTCTGTAATGTTACATGTCATTGTTTTCTCATAGCAGACTTATGATTTAAATCTAAAAGGCTTCTTTTTACGATCATATATATTGTTCTTGTCTTCTCTCTGAGAGTTATTGGATCTTTTGTATGTGATGTGCCTTAGTACACTTGTTCCTTGATTGGTGGATTTATGAATTCATTTTTGAAGAATTAAGCATGATTCCTGTTTGCTTATTAAAGATTGTAAAAATTGTCATGGGATATATGATTGCACTATATTCATTCTTAGATTTCATCTTCTTTATTGGATTTTTGATTTGAAACTTTATATTTTTAAATTGGTTCCTTTAATGAACTCATCTATTTGAAAAATGATTTTCGTGAGTATTTATTGCCTTTTTATGACATTTGTTGTGTCCATCGCAAAATTTTATATGATGCATCACTTCTCTTGGCTTGTTATTTTTTATTTAGAGATGTTGGGGTAAGTTGTGTGCACCTCGTTTTATTTCAGAGTAGATTGTCGACTTATGATTTGACTCTAACTGACAGTTGTTTGATCTCTAGATTTGTGTGTTGTATCACTCATTTGGTGTATGACCATTGTTATTATAGATGATTGCAACTCTGTTTATCTGTGGTGGCTATCTATTTTTGAAACCATGGTGTTTTGAAAGATGGTTAAAATTGATAATTTTATTGATAACATTAATGTGTTTTCATTACAAACTCTCTTACCTTTTGTATTTCCTCCTATTATACCTCTTATCTAAGTGTTATTATATGTAAAAAGATGTTTATTCACACCTTCATGTGTGACTGTAGCCTATTGTTGATTTTATACTCTTGATCTAGTCGCTGATACACTTAATTTTTTATTTAAGTGTTATTATATGTAAAAAGATGTTCATTCACACCTTCATGTGTGATTTTAGCTCATTGTTGGCATTATACTCTCGATCTAATCGCAGATACACTTGTTTTTTGAGTGACATTATATGTAGACAAAAGATATTTATTCACACCTTCGTGTGTGATTTTAGCCCATCGTTGACATTATGCTCTTGTTTTAAGTGTTGATATACTTGTTTTTAAGTGTCATTATATGTAGACAAAAGATGTTTATATACACCTTCGTGTGTGCCTTTGGCCCTTTAGTTTAATAATGATTATGCTCTTGTTCTAGTCGCTGATACACTTGATGTTTGGGGTTTGAAGGCTAAGAGGTAATTACTTGTAGTGGTCAAACTAGTGTTTTGACTCCCTGTAATTTCAAACTTACAGGGAGTCATAAGTTTGAGGGGAGGGGGGTGTTAAGATGAATGTATTTTTGTATGTATATATGTATGCATGTGTATATAAATACGTATGTATATATATATAATATCTAATATATATACATAGTGTATATATAATATATATACTATAGTCAATTGCGGTTGATTAAGTCAACTGAGGTTGACTGTTTCTAGCTGTTGGAAAGGGTCCAATAGCTAGATTTCTAGCCATTGGACCCTCTTCAACTGCTAAAAACGGTATTCCCCTTTTCTCTCTTCTCTACCTTTTTCTCTATAAATAAGTTGGTGTGTGCATGAGTGAGTTTTGAGAGAGTGATGGGTAGTTCTAGATATTTTTGAGTATTCTTGAGTGCATTTTGTAGTGAAGTTTTTATGTATTTTATTGTTCATTATGACTGAAACCATTTATTCACAAAATTTGTATTAGTTTGTATCTTGTTAGTATTTAAATGTATTTCGATTTGGCATTTGGATTACGATTTGGAATGTCTTGGGTTGTGTGCCATTTCGTGACACCAACTAGCTCACTTGACAAGTTTCAGTCATCGTGAGCACAAGAAATTGCGTGAATGTTTTTTAGAGTTTAGGATGCCAAAGGAACATGATTGTGAATGAGAGGATTATTAACTGTTGAAAATTCACCTAAAGTTTTTCAACTTCTTGATACTGTAATAGGAGTGGAATTTGGGACAGACAGGAGTTGGAATCTGCTCTTTAGTACCATTTAGCTAAAGGGATTAATTTTAGATGAAGCCAGTTAAGGTCCATGGCCATTGGTGGACTCATGGACGTTAACAGGTTCACTAAAATCTTGATCCTACGAAGTTTCTGATTGCTGTAGTTTTGTCTTTCACTAGGATTTTGGGGGGTTAGTAATACCACAATTGGTAGGAGGTGTGTTTTAATGCATATTCGTTTTAAGTTTGCCAAGTCAGAAAATAATCTTGTTGGTTACGAGTACATTATAGGGTTACCTTGGTAATTTGAGTATTTGTCATGGGAAAAATTTGAACTTGTTAATTTCCTATTGCTGGTATTTTATTGTATTATTCTATTTGGGGCATGTTCCAGCTTTCAGTTTACATTCCGGTCAACATTATGTTATGGCTGACAATCCACTCTGCTGTGAATGACTGAGTGGCGGCTATCTCCCATCTATAGGTGCTTATGTGTTTCTGTAAAATGCAAAAATGTGCAAGTACCTTTGCATTGAATCACAGGAATAATATTCTAAGAAGCTTGGAGATTGGACTTTTGATGAAAGCATGAGCTATAGTAAAACATAGCATAATCTTATGACCTATGTCACACGGACTCTTCTAACAAGGCACAGCACCTGCGTCGCACCCGCACCCAGGCGTGTGCGACACTTGGACACTACTTCCTTTGTGTTAGGTGAAGACAACCACACTGATGTCCATTTCTATCCAAAAGTAGATTCAGTTAACCCTAATCAAGTCCATTTTTATCTATATTATATACATCAGTACATAAATGCACACAAATACACATAGTGCTAACTTAAAACTGTTAAAAATTATATATATATATATATATATCCTCCCCGCACCCAAGTTTTTTTTAAAGTGCCGCACCCGCACCTATGTGACAGCTTATGACTATACTAGCTAAAGCACATCGTTTAGAAAAAAGTACATGTTATTGAGCTGCACTCCTGTGCTCTTCTGGGAAACAACTGTTTTCCCCACCATGCTGATGTCATACCGCATACTATACTAGCATCCTTACCTATGTGACATAATATAAATATTAGCTGCTGCTTGCAACAGCAAAAGTAAATTAATGGACATGCATTCATAATAATTTAATGGATCCTTTGAGTTCATTAATTTTCTAGCTTTGATAGTTTGAGATTATTGTTATAAATGATTCGTGCTTGTAGTGACAAAGTTGAAAAAATAGTTTTTGTGAGTTGTGCAATAAAAGTTGCTAATAATAGTTATTTTATTATATTTTATGATGTGCAGTTTGTTGGCTGCTGTTTTTTGATAAGTTGCTGGTTCTTGTTAGTGGCTTGTAATTTACTGTTTGATTCTACTTCAGTCTTCTGTTTAACAAGTTTCATATTTACCGTTACTTCGTTATGTGAAAGCCCAGTTGTGGAAGTGTTATACATGTCATTGCAATATGCAGTTTCCTGAGTGCATCTAGTTTTGTAAGGGGATTAAGTCGAGGTTTGATAAGGCTTATGTTTCATCCTTACCACCACCATCATCGTCATCAGGATTAAGTCGAGGTTTGATAAGTCTTATGTTTCATCCTTACCGCCATCATCATCATCATCATCAGGATTAAGCCTTATCCGAACAGTGCATGGCTCTTGATTATGTGGTATATATATTTCCTGATGTGAAGGCAGGAGCCTGCACCAATGAGATTGAGGCATGTTGCCGTTAGTCTACCTGTTAGCAGGAGTTTCTATTATTGTGCTATGTATTATACTATGTTAAATTGTGGTGCTCTTGTTAGTTTTTTGATTTGTACATTTGCTTCAAAATTGGTTATTGATTACTTGTCCTTGCCTTTCGGTAATTCAGACAAGAAATGCACTGTCTGGGACTTACTCGGCACCACAGAGGTCTGCTAGCTCTGCTGCCCTTTTGGTAGGTGACCCAACAATTACACGGGACAGGGCTGGAAACTTTGTTCTACCTAGAGCAGATGTCGTGAAATTAAGAGATTGTCTCAGAAATGAAGAATTTGCTGCCGGATTATTCTTCTGTAGAAGTAAACCTGGATTTTCATATAGACATGATTCTTCTTCTGATATGGGATACAGGAGAAAAATGTGTGCTCATGCACGTATCTTAGCTTTAGAAGAAGCAATTGATACTGAATGGGTGTACATGTGGGATAAATTTGGTGGGTATTTGCTTCTCTTGCTTGGGTTGACTGCTAAGGCAGAACAAGTGCAGGTGAGCGTCATAATTGTCCTGGTTGTGTTGACATGATACGATTTAACTTTGCAAGTTCAATCAGTACGTGTGGGATATCCTTATTTTTGTGCAGGATGAAGTTCGTTTGCGTCTTTTCCTTGACAGCATTGGTTTGTCAGATTTAAGTGCCAAGAAAATTAAGAAGTGGATGCCTGAAGATCGTAGACAGTTTGAGATTATTCAGGAAAGGTAGGTTATTTTGCTTGGTTGCTTGCTGAATGCGTCCTTTTCATATGTCATGCTATTAAGCTTAGTTGATATTTTGTTATTCATACCTTTATAATTTTTTGTATCATACAGTTACATCAGAGAAAAAGAGATGGAAGAAGAAATCCTGATGCAGCGGCGTGAGGAAGAGGGAAAAGGAAAAGAAAGAAGAAAAGCTCTCCTGGAAAAAGAAGAGCGGAAATGGAAGGAGTTGGAAGCTTCTCTTATATCCTCCATTCCTAATGTTGGGAGCAGAGAAGCTGCAGCAGTGGCAGCAGCAGTGCGTGCTATCGGTGGAGAGTCTGTGATGGAGGATTCTTTTGCTAGGGAACAGGTCTCCGGCATTGCTCGTCGCGTCCTCACTGCACAGATGGCCCGTAGGGCACAACAGGTTAGCATGGCTCTTCCACATTCTATAACTTGTTTAGCGGGAGAAGCTTATCATTATTCTTTATTCTTTGTTTATTGTTTGATGCAAGAACTTTTGTGCACCTGTTGATTAATATTGCATGACCATACAACTGTGGGTTAAGAAGCTCATGATCTTGGTTAGATGCAATGAAAATTGCTTCTGGTCCCATTCTCCTAATTAAGGTTGAGACTAGTAGTCTGTTCGACCAGGTAATCATGCCATCTACCTGAGCGGCTATCCAGATATATTTGATTTAGTTGATATCAGACTATAATCCACCATGCCTTTCAAAACGGAGACCCGTGTTGATGGTTCTCTCCACTAGTTCATGTGATGCCCGTGTTGCATTGTTCCTAGAGTTGCACACTCTTTTTTTGGGGGTCTTGTGTAATTGAGGCAGCCGGGTAGCCAGGTGGAGGGCACAAGAAGTACCATTTATAATACTGTTAGATGGAAAATTTACAAGTATGCTAACAGAAACTTGAAAGGATGAAAGAGTACTTAATGCTAATCCCGGTATCTATTATGCACTTCTACAGTTATGAATACCTTGCCTACTAGATTTAAAGAACTATATCATGTATAATACACCAACCTAAGCTTCCAGAACTATAACATGTATAATACACCAACCTAAGTTTCAAGAACTATAACATGTATACACCGACATGTTCATCCTGATCATGAGCCACACAGGTCTTTAGGCAAGGTTATACAAGTCTTTTAACGTATAACTCACAAGGTGCTAGCATAGATTTCAGGGGTTGGAGAGGTAAAACACGTGACACTAATCTTAGGGGGTTTTCCAGTTCTGTGATTGGTCTCTTTATGCACTCAGAGATGTGACACTATGCTCTATATTGCATTTAGGTTAACAGAACTATGTTTCTGAAAGTGAATATGGTTCATGTAATTGAATCAAAGATTGCACGGTATAAATTTGTTTTTTTTTAATTTTTACCGTCTTTTGAATTATTCTTGCATGCTTCTTGTTGTGATTGTTTAAAACTTGCCTCTGGCTTCTCCTTTTTTTTTCTAATATTGATTGTTTTGGCATGTTGTGAACTATCTTTTAGGTTTTACGTTTCTTTAATCTTCCATTTTTAGCATATATTTTCCATATGTTTGGGAATTTGATTGGTATTCCGAACTTATAATATTTTTGATGTTTGTTATTTTTAATGTTTATTTAGCATGACTTCCTGCTTGTTTCTTGTTGCGATTGTTTAAAACTTGTCTCTGGCTTCTCTTTGATATCTTTGACGTTCATTGTATTGGCATCATGTAAAATTTCTTTTTGGGTTTGACATTTATTTTTCAGTTAAGGCCCTTCGTTTTCCATAATTTTTTTTCTCGAAAATGCTTGGTACTCATAACTTGTATATTTTGACGTTTGCTGTTTCTATTCTCACTGCTTCCTATTTAAAATGCCAAAATCTTTGATCCTGGTGTTGCTTCCTAGTCCACTCTTTCAGCCATGACAGTCTCTCTTGCTTGCCTCTGAGTGAAATAAAGATGATTGGATATCAACAAACAAGTTTAAAGAAACTCAAAGATGATCAGAAGATTTATGTGTTATACTAATTGGATCCGTGTGTGATAGAGGAAATGGTATATCACAAGGATAATCCAATTTTCTCTGGTGGCATGTCCATTGGACATTCTGTTGCCAATTCTTTTAACTGTGTCCATGTGACACAGGTACCATGATATGGAGATGGTGATTACTCATGTCAGGGTAGTCTATATAGCTTGAAATAAAACCAGTGGTCTAGACATAACATGGTCTGCAGATCTGTTCTTCACACCAGCATTGTCTGCATGGCCCATTGCTGTTTCTAGGTGGACCACTGAAGGAGTGGATTGGATTGGATTGATGCATATAGGATGCATTCACTGTGTTTTCCATTTTGTTGGTTGCTTTAGAGCACATTTGGAAGTGGGGAAGATGTAGGAAAAGTGATACAAATTGAAAAATCCGTACAGTTTTTCTGACCCTTCTAAAAGAGAGAAAAATCCTCTTTGAGAGAGTTTTACGAAAAAATACACTTTTTGATAGAAAACATTCCTTGATTGGGGGGGGGGGATGTTTCCTATCAAGAGAAAATGGTGAGGTCCACTCCTTACCACCCATCTTACCACATCTCACCACCACCACTACCACCCATCTTACCACATCTCACCACCACCACTACCACCATCACCACCAACTAGCATCACGCACCTCTAGAAAAACCGCCATCCCCACGATGAATTTCCACTATCCATCACCACCAGTCGTTTGACCACTACCATTACCATCCACCATCACTCACCTCCTAGAAAATGGCATCGCAGAAGCTCCACCACCCACGATGAGTTTTCACCACCACCATCCATCTCACCACCACTACCTCTTGAAAAATCACCCTCCCCACCATCCATCACCACCATTCATCACCCACATCCTGAAAAACGATACCGAAGAAGCTCCACCACCACCACCCCACAATGATTTTCCAATCACCACCATCCATCTCACCACCACCACCTTCCATCACCCACCTCCCGGAAAACCGCCCTCTCCACCATCAATCACCACCATTCATCACCATCCACCACATCCACATTCTGAAAAATGGCGCCGGAGAAGCTCCACCACCACCCCACGATGATTTTTCACCACCATCATCACCATCTATCTCACCACCACCATCCACCATCACCCAACTCTCGAAAATCTGCGCCGAAGAAGCTCCACCACCACCCCTCCTCCTTTCTCTCATTTTTTTAAGAATTTTCATTTTATTTTTCTCATGCTACCCAAACAAGTGAAAATTTTTCATTTTAGAAAAATTATCATATCAAAACTTCTCATAGGCAAAATTTTCTTTTCCTATGCAAAATTTTCTTGCTTCCAAACATGCCCTTATTGTTTATAGCACCTGCACTTCCTTCTCTCTTTTTTCTTTCTAGGGTCTTCCATAGTAACTTCTGTTGTCATGGTGTCGTATATTTAATGTGTAACCATAAACATGTACACTTCTTTTTGAAAAAAATTGTCGGCAGTTTGGGAAAATTTTTCTCTCCAATAATCTGTTCCATGTTTTCTCTTAAAGGTGGGAGACTAACACCATAAAAATGGATCATGCTTTTACATAGAAAAGAGTCATGAATGATTGTGATCAGTGGCATCCACAGCTTCACTATGAGCTGAACCTTTTGACAAAAACTTGGTTGTGGTTCAGGCTCACTTATTTACTTGAAGAAGCCAAGCCCAAACCTAGTTCTAAGTTTGGGTTTTTAAACAAGCTGATCCTAAGCCTTGAGCTTGGGCTCGGTTAAGTTCATTTAAGTTAGCTAGAACATACATAAATATGATTTCCATACAACCTTTAACATAAGTAGAGCGTCTGATGTATGGTATCCTTGTTTTATTTGTAAAGAGCGGTCACAGTTCAATCTGGTGCCCTTTATGTAATTATTTTAAAGTCTAAGTTCAAGCTCAAGTCAAGCATGATACCCAATGCTAGGGCTGGTAGATGAACTGAGCTGCTTGTGGTTCGTTAGGTTGAGCTAGTGAGGGAGTTAACTTAGGCTCATAAAAGATGCTTGGTGAGTTGCGCAAGAGCTGCTCCTGTAAAATTTTGAACCATGCACAAACAAGGCATAGTTCGCCTGGCTTGTGGAGGCCCATTAGATAGAATCAATGTTGTGAAAAGCGTTGAGGCGTAGCGAGGCGCTCCACCAAAAACTGAGGCAAGGCGTAAAGTGTAAGTCTCAATTTTTTTTTTGAAAACTTCAGAAAACTATAAAAAATATCTAAAAATATAAATAAATAAATAAATGCTTTATTGATGAAGCAACAAGCAATAAGAGATAGAAAATCTAAAATAAATACTAAAAAATATGAGATTAACATGTAAAAGTAACTGAGAAACTGATCTTAAAGCGTGAGCCTGATTTTTTTTGAAAACTAAAAAAGCTATAAAAAATATCTAAAAATACAAATAAATAAAAAATGCTTTATTGATGAAGCAACAAGCAATAAGAAATAGAAAATCTAAAATAAAATACTAAAAAATATGAGAGATTAACATGGAACTGATTATATAACTTAGAAACTATAAAAACATATCTAAAAATACAAATAAATAAAAAAATGCTTTATTGATGAAGCAACGAGCAATAAGAAATATACAATATAAAATAAATACTAAAAAATCTAAAATAAATGCTTTATTGATGAAGCACGCTTTAGGCCGGCGCCTTGAGGCGTAGAGTGCCTCACCTCAAGGCGAAGCACGCCTTTTGCGCCTCAAGGGGCGCTTTTAACAACACTGGATAGAATTAAATGTGCATTTTACATATGCTTTATTTTACAAAGCATAGAGTAGTTGGTTGAGGTGTATGGCTTGAAAAATGGAGGTGGTTTTGGTTTGATTCCCATCATTGTCAATATTGTGTATATTGCAACAAGCCAGTTCAAGTTTGATTTATCAGGCTCTTGCTTGTTATGATCATGCTAGGCTCTGTTCGTTACAAGCTTGAGCTAGGTGAGAGCCCAAAAAATTGAGGTTGAGCATCCTGAACTTGCTCGTTCACCTTGCTCAACAACCTACCGAAGGCACTCAGGGGAGCTCAAATACCAAGGTTCAGGTTTCAAATGATATCTTGGAATCCTATCCACCTCAACAGAATCAGCTTTGCCTAGTTTTTCTGAGATTTTGTAGACTCCATGGAGGGGGTATCAGTTTGAAATCCTACGATGGGCTAACCTCCTGCTTGATTTTAAATGCATAAAAGTGAAGAAACAGCCTGTTTAAAAAGGACTGCATCTGTTTATTTAGTTGGGCTGCTTGTGTTGCCTATGATCCTCTGAGGTTTATACTTTATATCATCCAGTAAACTATTCTCATTTCTATAGCATCATCTTTTTGTTTTTTTATGGTTTGCCTTTATATCATCATTCAGATTTCTACCTTTTCTTTCCCCGAGTCATTCTGGGTGATTGTACCCCATGGTTAGGATAATGCGACTTGACTGGTCCAGCTATCTTGTTCAAGCCCATTTAAGTTATCTACTTTATTTTGATTTCATCCTTTCTTGTTGTGTACTATTATGATGCTTCTCTTTGTTTTTTCATTGCTGTTTTTATGCACCCTTAGGTGTCAATAGTTGAAAACTGTAGATAATAAATTGCATGTTGACATCCTTTACTAGTTTCTGTCTTTTACAACAACAACAACAACAACTACGCCTTCATCCCAAAACAATTGGGGTCAGCGATATGAACCAAAAAAGAAATTCATTTTGGGTCTTCCACATGAATCCTTTTCCTCCAATCATTTCTATCCAACGCCATGTCCTTGGTGAGGTTCAAAGCATTCATATCCTTTCCTATCATCTCCATCCAAGTCTTCCTAGGCCTACCCCGACCTCTTTTAACTAATATATTTTCCCATTTCTCTAACCTTCTAACTGGAGCATCATTAGGCCTTCGCCGAATATGTCCAAACCACCGTAAACGATTCTCTCGCATCTTATTTTCAATGGGTGCAACACCTACCTTCTTACGTATCTCTTCGTTCCGAATCTTATCTTTTATTGTATTTCCACACATCCATCTAAGCATCCGCATCTCAGCTACACTCATTTTTTGAATATGATGTCTCTTGGCAGCCCAACATTCTGTACCATATAGTAAAGCGGGTCTAATAGTCGTCCTATAAAACTTTCCCTTCAACCGCAATGGCATTCTACGATCGCACAGCACTCCAGTAGCACTTTTCCATTTCATCCACCCAACCTTTATCCTATGATTTACATCTCCATCAATTTCTCCATACTTTTGAATGATGGATCCCAAATATTTGAAATAATCATTCACCGGTATATCTTGCTCACCAAGCTTCACTACACTCCCATCACTACTTCGTTGCTTACTAAACCGACATTCCATATATTCAGTCTTACTCTTACTCAACTTAAAACCTCTAGCTTCCAATGTCTGTCTCCATAATTCTAACTTAGCATTAACCCCAGCTCTAGACTCATCAATCAAAACAATATCATCAGCAAACAACATACACCACGGTACATTTTCTTGAATTGATCTCGTAAGCTCATCCATCACTATCGCAAATAGGAAAGGGCTTAAAGCAGATCCTTGATGTAACCCAACCGTTATCGGAAAATTGGTTGTCACCCCTCCACAAGTGCGGACATTGGTTACTACTCCTTCATACATATCTTTAATTATACTAATGTACTTGAGAGAAACACCTTTCTTCATCATTGTCCACCAGAGAACGTCCCTAGGTACTCTATCGTATGCCTTCTCTAAATCAATAAAAACCATATGCAAATCTTTGTTCCTCTCTCTATATCTTTCAATAAGTTGTCTAAGAAGATGTATAGCTTCCATAGTTGATCTTCCAGGCATAAAACCAAATTGATTCTCCGATATCATGACAACCTTCCTCAACCTAGACTCAATCACCCTCTCCCAAAGTTTCATAGTATGACTCATGAGTTTTATACCACGATAGTTTGTGCAATCTTGTATATCACCCTTATTCTTATATAAAGGCACCAAAGTACTCTTCCTCCACTCATTAGGCATCTTATTTGTTCGCCAAATCAAGTTAAAAAGATTTGTCAACCATTCTAAACCTTTCTCTCCCAAGCATTTCCAAGCCTCGATAGGTATACCATCTGGGCCAACTGCCCTTCTTGATTTCATTTTCTTCAAAGCCTCTGCAATTTCTTTCTTTTGAATCTTGCGCATGAAGTCACGATTTATCTCATGAAAAGGAATGGAGAAGTCTCCAAGATCTTGAGCATGACTATCATTAAATAGCTTATCAAAATAATCTTTCCATCTCTCCTTAATCTCCTCATCTTTGACTAAAACCCTTTGCGTTTCATCTTTGATACATCTAACCATACCCAAATCCTTCGATTTCCTATCTCTCATCTTTGCAAGCCTATAAATATCCTTCTCGCCTTCTTTGGTATCCAACTTGTCATAAACCTCCTTATATACCTTAGCCCTCGCGTTTCGAACAACTTTTTTAGCTTCCTTCTTTGCTATCATATACTTCTCCAAATTCTCACTATCACGACTCTTACTTAGATTTCTATAACACTCTCTTTTAACCTTAATAGCTAATTTGACATCCTCGTTCCACCATGATGTATCCTTACCTAGTGGTGCACCGCCTTTAGACTCACCCAATACCTCCTTAGCTACTTTTCTCATACCACCTGCTATCTTATTCCACATTGATTCTGAATCCTCCTCGAGACACCAATCAACTTCCTTAACTACCTGCTCTACAAACATTCCTTGTTTAGCTCCTTTCAGTGCCCACCACTTAATTCTAGGATCTATCCTATGTCTATCCCTTTTGCGGCATTGTCTAATTCTAAGATCTAAAATTAAGACTCTATGTTGTGTAGCTACACTTTCTCCTGGTATAACCTTACAATCGATGCAACAACCCCTATCTCTCTTTCTAAGTAGGAAAAAATCTATCTGACTCGTATTAACCCCACTTTTAAATGTTACTAGGTGAGACTCCCTCTTCCTAAACCAAGTGTTTGCTAAGATCATATCATAGGACAAACAAAAATCTAAAATCCTTTCTCCACTTTCATTTCTTTCTCCTATACCATAGCCTCCATGGATATTCTCAAATCCATCCCTACTAATGCCTACATGTCCATTAAGGTCACCGCCGATGAAAAGCTTTTCTCCATAAGATGTCTCTTGTACTACTCCATCTAAATCTTCCCAAAATTGATGCTTAATGAAATCATCTAAACCTACTTGAGGTGCATAAACACTAATAATATTAATAATATCCGTACCTAATACTAATTTAATAAGTAAAATTCTATCACCCTTCCTACGGACCTCAACTACATTATCTATAAACTGACGACTCATAACAATCCCTACTCCATTCCTATTCCTATTTATTCCTGTATACCAAATCTTATATCCCCAAGGTTCTATCACTTTAGCTTTCTCACCTACCCATTTGGTCTCTTGAAGACATAAAATATCAATCTTTCTCCTACACATAACATCTACTAACTCTACCAACTTACCAGTTAAAGACCCTATGTTCCAAGTGGCTAACCTAATTTTATGGTCTTGGACTAACTTCTTTACCCCCACCCGTCCAACAAAGTGAGGGAACCCTTGCCTATTTGACACCACACCCGGGCGCCGGTGTGACGCGTCGCTTCTGGGCGACGACCTAGCAACCCTTGCACATTTATCACTGCCTCCGGGCCTAGAGAGTACAGCGCGTCGCCCAGTAGGGAACGCCCCAACGAAATTCTCATATTGGTTCATTTTCATAGGATATGACAAAGTTTTTATGCTGGCTGTCACAGGCCTACCGCAACCCTCCTCCTTTATCCGGGCTTGGGACCGGCAGTGTATAACTACACAGGCGGAGTTAGTTTCTGTCTTTTATTTACTTATATATATTTTATACACACACACACATAGATACATATACACTCCAAGAATCTTTGTTGATTTTGGATGCTGGAATAGCTTCATTAAGTGGATTCTGGTGGTTGTTGTTTACAGACTGGAGTTCCAGGCGCTGTTTGTATACTTGATGACGAACCAAGAGTGGGGGGGCGACATTGTGGCCCACTTGATCCAAGCATCTGTCAGAGTCGAAGGGTCACCTTCTCCGTTGCAGTCATGATCCAACCTGAGTCTGGTCCTGTGTGTCTTCTAGGAACTGAACTACAAAAGAAGGTTTGCTGGGAGATCCTGGTTGCTGGTTCTGAACAAGGAATAGAGGCTGGACAAGTTGGCCTTCGAATAGTCACAAAAGGTGATAGGCAAACTACTGTAGCCAAGGAGTGGTGTATTGGTGCATCAAGTATTGCAGATGGAAGGTGTGTATGTTGTCATCTGTCATTGTTTTTCATGGTGATTTGTCTTTTTTTTTTGAATTTTGAGGTCTGGTTATGTTATTAAATATATTTGGATGTTCCGACCACACAGGTGGCACATGGTGACAGTTACAATCGATGCTGAAGTAGGTGAGGCAACTACATATCTGGATGGGGGATTTGATGGGTACCAAAGTGGATTGCCACTGCAGTCCAGTAATGGAATCTGGGAGCGAGGAACAGAAGTGTGGATTGGTATAAGACCACCAACAGACTTGGATGCCTTTGGAAGATCAGATAGTGAAGGTGCTGAATCCAAGATGCACATAATGGATGCATTTTTGTGGGACAAGTGCCTGACTGAAGACGAAGTTGCAACTCTTTATGGTTCTACATTTTCTGCGGAGTATCATATGGTTGACTTTCCAGATGATGGTTGGAACTGGCCTGATTCACCTCCTAGGGTCTCTCTCTCTCTCTCTCACACACACACACACACACAGACAGAGAGTTACGGACAACTGTTTGCTGACATGAGCTGTTGGATCTAGGTGGATGACTGGGATAGTGAAGCTGCTGATGTTGATTTATATGATCGGGATGATGTGGATTGGGATGGACAGTACTCAAGTGGTAGAAAGAGGAGGGTTGAGCGACAAGCGGTGACAGTGGACATGGACTACATTGCAAGGAAACTGCGGAAACCTAGGTTGGAGACCCAGGAAGAAATTAATCAACGCATGCGTTCAGTTGAGTTAGCTGTGAGGGAAGCCCTCTTTGCTAGAGGGGAAACACATTTTACCGATCAGGAGTTTCCTCCCAATAACAATTCCTTGTTCGTAGATCCTGAAAATCCACCTTCAAAATTACAAGTAAGAGCTGTTTTTTTCCTTTTTCCTCTTAAATAGTAAAAAGAGAGTGAAGGTGCTGCTTCTGGATTGAGCCACAAGTTCCATTGATCTCATCATCAATTTTCGCATTAAATTGTGTATGCTGAAGGTTGTATCTGAGTGGATGAGACCAAAAGAGCTAGTGAAAGAGAGTTGCAGGGATTCTTATCCATGTTTATTTTCTGGATCACCTAATCCATCTGATGTTTGTCAGGTGTAGTCAGTTTGTACCTTGAACACTTTTCAAAGTTTTATTCTTTCATTGATAGTTGTTGCAGACATTGTTCTTGATGCTCATTCTTGATAATTTTTTCTGCTGAACCCAGGGTCGATTAGGTGATTGTTGGTTTTTGAGCGCTGTTGCCGTACTGACTGAAGTATCACGTATATCAGAAGTAATAATTACTCCTCAGTATAATGAGGAGGGTGTATATACTGTCCGGTTCTGCATTCAGGTAATAGAAATGTGACACAAAAGAAAACCGACTTTTTGACTTGAGTCATTGTTTGATTGTTTACTTGAAATATCTTGTTATAACATGTATGTGTGTACGTGTGCGTGTGCACATGCATGCCTGCACTTGAGCACAGTTCAAAGCATTGATAGATAATGATGCAAGTTTAGGTTGGTGACCTTATTCCCATCTGTCTCCCTTCTTTGTTTCACTACTAATTAGAATAAATGAAACCGGTTGTGACAGTTTGGTCATCAAATTTACTTTCCGTTCTTAGATGTAATGGTTTAGCTTGCTGAAGTGATGTCACTGGACTTTGTGTTGGATTTTATTCACAGAAAGTTGAGAAAGATAAGTGTTACTTTATTTTCATGCTTATGAAGTTGGGCTTGTTTTCAGTGCAACAAAGATTAGTTTTTTCTCTCTTCCGAACCATCAATATTTGCAGTTATTCAGTATCTTATGGTGTGGCAATTGATGTTTGAGGGGAGGTTAACTTTTTAAAAATGTAACTGATTAATCAGTTCAGCCTTTAAGCATAATTTAGATTGACGATACTGTTTGTTTTTTAATGAATTTACGATTGGAAGTTTTTTGCAAAAGCTATTCAAATACTGTTACATTTACTGTGGAAACCAGTTCTAACTTCTAAGGTTGTAAGGTATATGAATATATATGCGGTAAATTTGTAATTAACACACCATCTATATCAAAGAGAAGTTGGACTATTTGGGTTGATATTACTGCAAACATAATCAGGTCTATAGTGATTGCAACCTGATGAAGGAACTTATTTGAGTTAACCATATGAAAAATTGAAAGATGTAGCAACTTTGTGGAAATGGGACAAAGGGCCAGAAACTTAACTGACTTATTTTATATGTGAGCATATCTTATCCAATCCAATAAATGCCATTGGCAGGGCTCTGTATCTTATCTGTTCTCATTGCACTTGTAATATTTCTCAAATGGCTGTTGATGTGTGGCTGAAACCTTTGCATGGTCCCATCTTTTAGTTTGCTCTAGCAAATTATCTCTACGACTATCAAATATAGTGTATGGGCTAGTTTTACGGGGTATGTGGTCAATGAAACCATCCATGGTTGAATCTAATGGGGTGTTTGCATGAGGAAAACCACTGCCACTTTTTGTGTTAACCCGTATGCTTGGAAAGCCTGTGTTAGGGTGTGATTTGGATGATCCCTCAATCGACTTTTATAAATATAAAACACCCAAGTGGATGGTGTTTTTGTTTTTGGGAAATTTCCATTTAGGGGACAACCTTTTGCCCCTAAATCCAAAAAGGGGAATCACATTGTCAGAAAGATCAACCTGCAAGAGGTAAAAGATCAACCTGCAGGAGATAAGGTGAGGTAAAGAGAGAAGAGAGAGAGGAGAGGAGTCTGCGGCAATAGGGTTTTTCCTTTTCACTTATTATTTATAAGTGTTGTACAGGGTATAACATTACACAAGTAGTAAAAATAAATTACAAACATGCCACCGCCCATGCATCCCAAGATGGATCCTTGGAATGTGGTGCGGGTCGGATCCATGATCCAAAACTAACAACCTCCCTCAAGTTGAGTATGGTCTTTGATCATGCTCAACTTGTCTTTGAGTGCCCAAAACTGATGAGTGGATAATCCCTTGGTAAAAATGTCAGCAACTTGCATAACAACTTGCATATCTGACCGAACATATGCAGGTTCAATTTCTTTTTCTTCCACCTTTTGCCTAACAAAGTGTTGATCGATCTCGATATGCTTCGTGCGACAATGAAGGATGGGATTGAAGGCAATATTAATAGCACTCTGATTATCGCAAAGAAGCATAGAGGACGAGATCGGTTCTTGTAATTCTTGCAGTAGATGTCTCACCCATGTAACATCGGCTGTTCCTGCTGCCATTGCACGATACTCTGCTTCAGTACTAGATCGCGCCACTGCCTTTTGCTTCTTGCTACTCCATGTTACAATATTATTGCCGATAAGAATGCAATACCCCGAAACTGATCTGCGCTCGTCAGGATCACCAGCCCAGTCCGCGTCTGTGTAGGTGAATAGTCGATGCCCTGACGTATAAGCTGTGTCCTTGGTGTACATCAAGCCATCTCCAATCGTACCCTTTAAATACCGAAGGATCCTTTTTACTCCTTCCATATGTATATCTGTAGGAGCATGTATAAACTGTGAAGCTTGATTGACAGAGTATGCTATGTCAGGCCTAGTGAATGTTAAGTATTGTAACATCCCTACAACTCGACGATACAAAGTAGGATCATGATAAATAGTGCCTTCTTTAGCACTTAGCTTATGATTTAGAAGGCAAGGTGTGCTAATTGGTTTACAATTCTCCATCCCTGTAGCAAGTAAAATATCAATAGTGTACTTATGTTAGCTCAATGTAATAGTCTCATGTCGACTATCAACTTCCACACCCAAAAAATATCGTAAGGGACCCAAGTCTTTCATCTTGAATTTAGCCATCAACATAGACTTAACCCAAGATATGTGAACCTCATCACTCCCGGTAATAATGATGTCATCAACATATATAAGCACCCAAACAATAGCTGAATCACTTTTGAATATGAACAATGAATGATCTAGAACACTTTTAGTGAACCCATGATGCTGGATCTCCGTGGAAAAACTTTCAAACCAAAAGATCGAGAAGCTTGTTTCAAGCCATAAAGAGAGCGTCGAAGTTTACATACCCAATTGGATGAATCATGCATACTATAACTAGGTGGCTGCTCCATGTAAACTTCTTCCTTTAGTTCACCATGCAGAAAAGCATTTTTAACATCAAGATAATCCTGACGGTGCCCAATTTTACTACTGGGCTGAACGTTTCATCATAGTCCTGCCCATACTGCTGTGTGAAGCCTCGTGCAACCAGACGAGCCTTATAGCGCTCAACACTGCCATCCGGTTTGTGCTTGATCTTGTACACCCATTTGGATCCTACAACATTCTTGTTATCTGGCCTTGGTACAGTTTTCCATGTATTGCATTCATGCAATGCTTCCATTTCCTCATTTATCGCCTCTACCCAGGCACGGGAATGTACAACCTCATGAAAAGAGGAAGGTTCTGTTTCTTTGGACACTCTGGTTAGAAATGTTTGAAAATCCAAAGAGAAATTGTTATAACTTACCCAACGATCTATAAGATGTCTAATCCGAGTGAAACGTCGTAGAGGAGTCTCATCATTGACTGGATGACCTCTACGAGAATAAACAAGACCAGAAAAACGTGATGATGTTGTAGGAGGAATGTCTTCCATATGCGGTTTCATTGTCTGTCAATAAAGATGAATCCTCATAAGGCAACGAGTCATATAAAAGTGAGTCACTGAGCCAAGGATCATAACTGTCCTGTGTATCTGTGGAAGACGAACCCAGAGTGTCAAAATTTTCATCATCAAAAACAACATTTCTAGATACCCGAATTTTGCCTGTATGAGGATCATAACACCTGTACCCCTTATAGTCATTTGCATACCGTACCACTGTACAACTCTGTCTTGAAACTTATTTCTCAATGAATGATCAATATGAACATAACATACACAACCAAAAAGATGTAGTTTTTCATATGATGGATGACAATTATAAAGAACAAAATACGGAGAATTATCTTCAAGGATGGTCATGGGCAACCTATTGATAACGTACACAGTTGTATGGAAAGCCTCTGTCCAAAGAGAGAAAGGAGTACCCACAGTGTGCATCATGCTCAATGTTGTCTCAACAATATGCCTGTGTTTTCTCTCAACTACTCCATTTTGTTGAGGGGTATGAGGGCAAGAAATGTTACGTGTAATGCCATGCTCCTTCAAATATTCACTAAAATCATGGGATATGTATTCTGCCCCCCCCCATCACACTGGAAATATACAACATTGGTATTGAATTGGTTTTGGACTAGTGCATGAAACTGTTTGAACAACTTGAAAACTTCATGTTTGTTTTTCATGAAGTAAATCCAACTAAATCGAGTGTAAGAGTCAAGAAAGAGTACATAGTATCGAGATCTAGAAAGAGAGGCAGTGTGTGCAGGACCCAAACATCTGAGCATATAATCTCAAAAGGCTTTGTTGCTATTTTATTGATACTATGAAAAGGAAGTACATGACTTTTGCATAAATGACAACTTGGACATTTTGACTCTAAACTAACTGCGGGTATTAAACCTTTAGCAGACAACTTGTCAAGAAAAACTTGACTACAATGACCCAAACAAAGATGCCATAAGTCTGGCTTATTAAGTTTCAAGACTCTAGATGAAGAACTATGATCTCTAGATCGACTCAAAAATGTTGGAAAGGAAGAAGCTGAAGAGGCCACGGCTACGGAAGACGACGTCTTCAAAGGCACATGAGATTCTTCAAAGACGTACATGTTCCCGCGCCGTTCACCTTTAGCGAGCGCCTTCTTGGTGTGAAGATCCTTAAGATAAACAGAAGGAGTAAATTCAACGAAAGAATTTGTTTCATCAACTAATTTTGACACAGATAGAATATTCTTTTGAATAGCAGGTGTGAGTTATCATTTTGGCGCAAGTTCATTTGATTGAAAGTAGTCATAAGGATATTTTGTACGTCCTGTGGAAGAACCTGTCCCTGAGGAGTGCGTGCAAACGTCTGAGTTGCCTTCTGCCCTGACCTACTATCTGGCCTTCCTGTTTTGTTCCGGTTCTGAGGATTGTACCAGCAATTTGCTTTAACATGTCTCCGCTTATTGCATAGAAAACAAGTAGGAACACGTCCCCCTCGTGGTACACTGCCTGAGCCAATGCCTCCTCCACCTGGTGTAGGTAGTAATCCTCCTTTGTTTATAGGTGTTCCATTGGGACGAGGAGGAGTAAATAAGACTCCTGTTTGAATAGGCGTATGTGCCATCATCACAGGATGAGCATCATCTGATGCGTGTTCCTGATTTAAATTGACCTCATATTGCAAAAGCTTAGATTGAAGATCATCAAAACATGGAAGAACTGAGACAACCTGGAGTGCCGTGCAAAACATGCGATATTCAGGTCCAAGGCTACCTAATACCTGTTGTACCATATCCTTATCTGATACAGGACTTCCAATGGCAGCTAACTGATCTGTAATCACCCTGACATCCCCCATGAACTCTGTAATAGATTTGTTTCCTTTTCGCATGAATTAGAATTGCCACTTGAGTTGCAAAGCCCGAGATTCGGAAACCTGAGAAAAGGAATGAGCTAGTCCATTCCACAACTCAGCAGCATATTGATCATCAGAAATAGTTTGTAAAACATGATCAGAAAGTGTGGAAGTTATGTAAGCAACTAATGTCTGATCCCGTTGTACCCATATGTCATAAGCAGGATTGGTGGTTCGAAGTTGACTCACCTTCTCATCTTCACATGTTATTTTTTGCATGATATGTGTAGGTGGGGTGGGTGATCGCCCATCTAGATGCCCATAAAGACCATGACTGCGAATAAAAGGCACAATTTGACGCTTCCAAAGTAAGTAGTTATCATGGGATAACTTGTGAGTCATGAGGTGAGTAAGAAAACTAGGGTTCAACTTGGAATCCATGGATTATATGAAGAATGAGATGCAATAACAGATAGGAAATAGGAATGGGATGACACCAAAATAGAATGTCGACTGTACTGACAGTGTATTGAGGGAAAAACAGCAATGCTGTGTGCTGAAAATAGTATCAGTGCCTTCGTCACACAGAGGAGTAGTGACGTGCGAACCAAAAAAAAATGTTGAACTGAAATGTATTGAGAGAAAAACAGCAATGCTGAGAAAAACAACAATGCTGTGTGCTGAAAATAATATCAATGCCTTCGTCACACAGAAATATATTGAGAGAAAAACAGCAATGCTGTGTGCTGAAAATAATATCAATGCCTTCGTCACACAGAGGAATAGTGATGTGCGAACCAGAAAAAATATTGGATAGAAATATTTTTGGGGAGAAAATCAAAGGCTCGGCAGACTGGAATATAATATTAGGACGTGTGTACCAGAAAAAATATTAAAAATGAATGGAACTGAAAAAGAAACTAGAATGACGTGAAAGAGGATTAAGGAAAAGAGAAAGAAAAAATCCTACGTCCTTTAGAAGCACGTGCTGGTCCTTATAGGTCTTGTAGATGATTGATTTCCGCGCCTGTGCTCTGATACCATGTCAGAAAGATCGACCTGCAAGAGGTAAAAGATCAACCTGCAGGAGGTAAGGTGAGGTAAAGAGAGAAGAGAGAGAGGAGAGGAGTCGGCGGCAATAGGGTTTTCCCTTTTCACTTATTATTTATAAGTGTTGTACAAGGTATAACATTACACAAGTAATAAAAATAAATTACAAACATGCCACCGCCCACGCATCCCAAGATGAATCCTTGGAATGTGGTGCGGGTCGGATCCATGATCCAAAACTAACACACATTTCTAAATTTCCTGATATGGGCCTCTGTTTTTATGAAATCTGCCAAACGAAGACCTACTCTTGCCATTGACCACCAACTCAGGTTAATTCAATTAAATTGAATCAAATGACAATGATGCCCTTAAATAACTAAAATATCCTTCTGTTTTCTATGACGATAATTTAGTATTCTTCAACTCCACAGCGTAGTAAGTCTTGGAGGTTAAACTGAGGTCTCTATTTGGCATTTTCAGGAAATCTGTGGCCCATATCATGGAATTCAGATAAGTGAGGACCATTTTTGGAATTAGGGCATAAAGGTTGGATGCTAAATGGAAATTTCCTTTTTTCTTGTGTTAAGCCTATTTTTGGGTTCATGCCCTTCAATGTTTACCTTTGAAGGCCCTGCATGCAATCATCATCTTGGAAGACAATCGTGAGGTTGCCTTCCTAAAATTACTGCACCTTGGTGACATTTTCCATGCAGATCCATTATCTGAGAACAATCTTGTTGCATCATATTGTATGATGCAATGTTTATCAGGAGTCCATATTATATAATGTACCCTCCTGTATCAGAAAACAACATATCGTGCCATATGAGACTTATCATACATCAGTCTTGTACTGTTTTGTGTGATATAGCTCCTGTTTTGTGTTTGGTTTGTGTTTGCAGTCGATCCATAACACTTATTTGATGGGTGTAGTCATCAATCTGGTAAGCTTCATCTCAAATTGATTAAAGATCTTATGGTATCTAAGTATGATAATGCCTAATCTATTTACACAAAGTTATATGTATATATGGATCTGATAAAGAAAACAGAGTTAATTGGAATGTGATCTAATGATGGCTTAATCTAATTATACCAAGTTATATTTGTATATGGATCTGATAAAGGAAAACACACTAAATGGGATGTGATCTGATAATGCTATGTCTGGTATCCTTAGATATTGACCACATCTTATCATTTTAATGTGTTTTGGTCCCCCATCCCTCCTTTCTTCCCTTTGACTAGAATTTTTTTTCACTGAATTTTGCTGCCATATGTTAAGTCATCTGTGTTGATGACCTGCGGTGGAATTTATGCAGTTGTGAGCAATTAAGCTGAAGAACTTTAGATTTAAAACTTAGACAACTTACTTTTTGATATGATATCTTATTATTTAGTTCTGCTGAGTATGCCTATAAAAGAGTAATGAAATTACTAGGATGACAGTATTGTCAATCATTAAAAGAAAAAAAATTAAACATAGGAATGTGCTTCTGAAGCGCATTTCATGTTCCTTGCTTTGCTTGGCTCTTTCCCCCTTTTGGCTATCGTTTTGTATGATACATGGTCTCCTTTTCTTCTTTTTTTTTTGTGTTTTTTTCTTTCGAGGGTCACCCATTGTGTTTCGAGCGTGAAATGCATTGGTTAAGATAGCGAATCTAACCAGCTCTCTTATTCAACTATGCATGAGTTATCACATGCTTTGCTCCATACACCTAGGATGCTAAGCTCATGTGTGAAATTTTTGCTTGTGGGTACTGTTTTTGTTCGTCATACTGCTAAATGTCATGGTCAGTAATCTTGATGTTCAATATGAACTTTTAGTATGGTTATCTTGGTAACATTTCATGGAGTAATTTGATTTGGAGTCTTCATGCCTATAGGGTGAATGGGTCCCTGTTGTTGTTGATGATTGGGTACCATGCGAATCACATGGAAAACCAGCATTTGCTACAAGTAGGAAAGGGAATGAATTTTGGGTTTCTATTTTGGAGAAAGCTTATGCTAAGCTTCATGGGTCGTATGAAGCACTTGAAGGAGGGCTAGTCCAAGATGCTCTGGTGGACCTTACAGGAGGGGCTGGTGAAGAGATTGATATGAGGAGCACACAGGCACAAATAGACCTTGCAAGTGGAAGGTTATGGTCTCAGCTGTTGCGATTCAAACAAGAGGGTTTTCTACTTGGTGCTGGGAGTCCATCAGGTTCAGATGTGCATGTCTCATCCAGTGGAATTGTTCAAGGACATGCTTATTCTATTCTGCAGGTAGTTTTCCAAATCTTCTTTCACCTTTTGTTTGTTTCATTTCTTTTAAAATTCTCTTCATTGACTGGATATTGTGCCTTGTAGTTTGTAATAATTTGTTTCATCTTTGGTTAGGTAAGAGAGGTTGATGGACACAAGCTTGTTCAGATTCGGAACCCCTGGGCTAATGAGGTGGAATGGAATGGTCCTTGGTCTGACTCATCATCAGAGTGGACAGAGCGGATAAGGCACAAGCTCAAGCATGTGCCCCAGGTACTGAAACTTGTTAATGTCATAACAAGGAATGTGTGTACGTATGGGTTAATATGCTGATGTTGGTTCAATTTATCGGTAGAAGTTGCAATGAAATTATTTGGGATAAAGAAAGCCCCCTGTTTTTCTTTTGGTCATGCTTATGATTTCTAATTCTTCACACATTGATTATTGAACAGTCAAAAGATGGTATATTCTGGATGTCTTGGCAAGACTTTCAACTCCATTTTCGATCAATATATGTCTGTCGAGTTTACCCCCCTGAAATGCATTATTCAGTGCATGGGCAATGGCGTGGTTGCAGTGCTGGTGGCTGCCAAGATTATGATACATGGAATCAGAACCCTCAATTTCGGCTGAGGGCTGTTGGGGCAGAGGCATCTTTGCCTATCCATGTGTTCATAACCTTAACACAGGTTCTCTATCCGTATTTCAATTTATACTGTCATTTTGCTTTCTTTTGTATCCATTTTCTCATTTGCAATTTACATGGTTGGTAGGGTGTGAGCTTCTCTCGGAAGACGGCTGGTTTCAGGAATTATCAATCTAGTCATGACTCATCTATGTTTTACATAGGAATGAGGATATTGAAGACACGTGGCCGGCGTGCTGCTTATAACATATACTTACACGAGTCGGTTGGTGGGACAGATTATGTTAATTCCCGGGAAATAGCTTGTGAAATGGTTTTGGATCCTGACCCCAAGGGATACACAATAGTGCCAACGACGATCCATCCTGGGGAGGAGGCACCTTTTGTTCTCTCTGTTTTCACCAAAGCGGCTATTGTTTTGGAACCCTTATAGTGCAATGCCATGATCTGAGGTTTGGTACAATCTTCAACCATATACTAGTGGTCCAAGGACCCTTGTGCCAATTTTTTGAGCTTGCGGGGTATCTGTGACAATGCCCACCTGCTGGTAGCATCTTGTTTGAGCCTCAAAATTGCTGAACGTGAGAGCATTTTTATCATCTAGTCTTTTTGCCTTTTTATCTTAGCATTTTGACATTGGTTACCGCATATTTTTAACAGGGCAAGAAACATTACATTTTGTTGCTTCATTTTTCAATGGTATTATATATTAGTTGCCTGAACTGTCAAATCCTTCTGACTCGAGTTTTTTTTAATTTGACTCAGCGTGATTCTTGGTGGCTGGAACAAACTTCTCACTGGAGGGATCACGAGGGAAACAAATTCATTTTTGATTGGTTCTCTATTGCACCATCCGCACACATGCTCGGGTAACAGTTGCAAACATATGTAAAAGGGTTCATGCATGCTCGATAGCCTACATCAATACACATATGATAGGCTGTGCTCAGAAATGCCTTATACTTGGAAGATGGTTACCCAAGCGACATATTGGATCAGATAGCATGCCGGAGTTACCTGCAGGTTAGCATATAAAGATTTCAGGTCAGGATTGGTTTTGATTTGGCATCAGAATGGATTCAGCAGCTGTTGATTCCCTGTGAATAATTACAGAGCAGTGGAACGTCTGTTTTGGCCAGGTTGTAGATGAATTGATGGTTTTCTGGGTCTGGTGTACAGGTTATTGTAAAAAGATTAGAAAAAAAGAAGGGAATTGGTCAATATCTCAGATGTTGGAATAAGGGCGCTTTTGTTGCTGAGAGCGTCAGAGCTTCAGTAGCAGTTTTGGAAGCCCATAGTAGTGGTTTATGTCTGTATACAACATTGTTAATTTCTTTGCAGCAATGCCAAATTAGCCTTCTGGTAGTGCTTTTCTTTAATCTGGTTACTGTTTACTGCGTATGCTTTTTTCTCTGTTTACCAAAGATCCTAGTAGGTCTCAGGTGTGGAACCTGAACTATGTCACAGGGATACCTTAGTTCACTCTCATGTCTTATCCTCTGCACTGTGTCCTTGTGACAGGGGACCTGAGCCAGCTCAGTTAAGGTGCATTCCACCTGGTTCAGCCATCTTTCACGTCTGACTTCTGCTGCTTTTATGTTGCAACTAGTTTTGTGGGTTCTAGCAGTAGGGGTGTGACCCAAGTGGATCCTGCTGGTATTCTTCTGACGGTATGAATTGTGTTCACATGGGTGTGGCCTACTGGTTCTCAAATGCATATGTATGAACAGATCAGAGCAGGATTCAAAAACCCTAAGATGAAGCAGGTCTGAATGTGCCTTGTATCCTAGGGTTTTACTGACGCAATCTAAGCCAACCTAGCAAGCATATCATGACCAGTAGGTTGGTCCAGCTTCAGCTTTATCTTCTTGGCCAGGGCCTGTTATACTCACAGATAGCCAGCTCTAGGATCTTTAATGTAGGGATGCTAATCTTTTTGTTTCCGCAAGCCAAAACGCCCATCTCAGTAGGAATAAAATAGAAGCAAACGTAAATCATATCCCAACCTGCAAGTCATTCACCCTTGATGTTTGGCTTGAATTCGTATGTGTTCAAGTATACATGTGATAGGCACTTCATCCATCCTAGTTAGGGGTGTCAACGGGTTGGGTTTGGTTTGGACCCAGGTAGAACCAGACTTGGACCTGCTTTTTGGGTATGGTATCTGGTCCAGACCTGGGTCTAATTGGGGTCACTACAAGAGAAATCATATCCGATAAGAACTAGATGAACCAGACCTGAACCATACCTGGTAAAGTAATGTTCTTTATCATTTTTGCATTGAAAATTTGCGGCTCTTAATCGAAACTCAGGTTGGGCTTGGGTCTGGTATAAAATTTTACAAACTACACCCGGATCCATGTATTAATCGGGCCTTCAGGTCTGGGCCCAGGTCTTCTTATTTATCACCATACCCGGACCCTATAGGGTTTGGTCTAGGTCAGGTCCACCACCCTAATCCTAGTGAATGTTTTCAAAATTCTGACTATAGATATGATCTATATGCTTGTTTTTATAGGAATCACTTATTGGAGCATTTGATTCCGATGCATGAATATATTTTTATAAGATTTTAAAATCCAATGACCTACAATTTTTATAAAATTTTGTAGCTCCAAAAACCATTTTTTTTCCATTCAAAATGCACGATCTTGTAAATCAATCATCCTGAACACTTCTATGGGGTTAGAGTTTCAAAAAAAATATCAGAAATCCAATATCAAGTTTCATTTAGCACGACATCCATTTTGTAAGTTTCCATTTTCCTATATATATAGTAATTGATTCCTCCTAAAAATAGGAGGGTGTGGACAGTCCCAATTTTTAATTTTTCTACTCTTTTTAAAATTTAGCTTTATAGACATGATCTATGTTACGTTCCTGGGCCCATTTTGTTGTTCTGGGTTCAAGCTTAGGGTTAGGCTAGGTTGGATATGTTAGAGACATAATAAGGTTCAATTGACTTTTTACAGGGTTTATTAAAAAATTTGGTTCTCCCAATTCACAGCAGATAAATTTCTAAAAATTGAGCAGAAGCTTCTAGACATGTCAGGCTATCCTAAGTAAAAAATTTAGGATTTTATGATAAATAATTATTGTAATTTTTAAGTTTTTTTGGGGTTGGGTTTCTGATAGACCCTAAGAGAAAAAATTATATCCCTAAGAATACAACTAAAAAAAATATAAATATTAGGAGCAGTTCTGAGACAGGATAGGAAAGGTTTTGGTAAAGTTTGGGGTTCTAAGTCGATACGGTTTGGAAGATAAAAATATGAAAACAAGGAAAGCTAGAATGGGTCTGGACTGAGATTTGTTAAAAACAAGTCTGAGTGTCAGATTTATTTCTCCTCACTGGGTTGAAGACTAAACTCGATTTTTACTTGGTTGGTTAAAGACAAGTAGGAGCAATCATGATTAAAATTTGAGTTTCAAACTCATTTTGGTTGAGGAGGTATGCTCAGTGGAAATCAGGTCCAATTCTGCAAAATGCAAGGCTTTGGCTAGGTGTAACGGGTCTAGGATAATTTTAGGTTCAAGTGTTTAGGTTAGGTCAACTTACCAGTGGTTTGATAGGCTAAGGGAGTGGGTCCTCTTCCATGACTGAGAGGTGGTCTAAAAAAGTCAATTTGCTTGACACGAGTTGGTTCAACCAAAACTTGATGTGATGTACAGTCTAGACTTAGGCTTGCATCAAGTCCGATTGGGGCTGACCTTCAAAAGGTCTAGACTAAAGGGAGAGAACCTATATCAAAGACAAAAGAGAGTCTAGGGGCCAAGGGGGAGAGGAGAAAGAAGAGAGAGAGAGAGAGTAGGACACCCTTATAGATAGAGGAGAATTACGAATTAGAGAGAGAGAGTGAGGAACTTCAATTATGCATTTTAATTTTTATATCTTCCACAACGGAATTACAGGCCCTTTATAAAGGTTTTAGGGAAAGCATTATCACACAACACCAATTACAAGAAACCTTAATAGAAATGCAAAATACTAGGAGTCTCCTACATAGAACCTACTAGAGCCATAGGTGTCACCCAAGCCTCTTCATAAAGGCCTTGACACATCCATCTAGGTTCTTCAAGAGGGGAGGTCGACCTCCCTAGGTGTGATCCTGTGACACTCTAAATTTATATCAAGAAATTTTAGAGATTTTTTATTTTTTTAAAACCAACGAAAGGGCTATCTAAGATATTTGCAAACCCGAATAAACTTGGGCGGGTTATAATCAAACCACAACAAACACATGTTTGAAATAGAGTCCTAAACAACCTATTCATTAATTTAATGTTCAATCATAATAAAATCAATCTTAATACATTATTAAAATATCAAAATGCTCAATAGCCAAAACAAAAGCTAAGTATTCAGAAAGAGAGCGATGACATCCGTCCCAGCACCATCACAATCATATCGCATCATCAACTTACTAATTGCCTGAAAAATGATAAAAATAGACGGTCAAACGTTGCCCCAATAGGTAACACTCGACTATACAAACAAGAAAATCAATTTCAAGAACATACAACATGCAATTTACATATCAATCATGCACATATCATAGATCTAGATCATCTATACACACATTTAAATATGCCGATAAATAAACAATAATAATTTACTCTTTAGCACAATACATGCATTCAAACCTATCAGTAATCAAGATCATGCACTATTGCATACAATCATTTCATACATCTCAACATGTGAAACATGTGAACCTTATCTCTAATATATTGTTTCTCTTTTCTTGCCCTGTAAGGGTACACTATCAATGACTGAACTTTGATCTAACTAATCAATGAAGGGTTCGTTATGCCATGTATTTTATTAACCTTATAGACTTAGAAAGATCTTCAAACACCCATTAAATCGGCCAATAACCGAGAGACACTTTAGTGGTCTATAAAATTGATTCTTACTCTGCAGAGTCATAGATCTACCATCCTAGGCCTTATCAGGTAGTATTAGTTTTCTACGTCGAGGATGAAGAACCGAGGAGATGCCTCACTCTCAAAATTAATCATTTTTTTCTTGGTCATGTGTACTGTTTACCCTCTTTAAGGTAGACATTGGTTTGAATGGGTAATTAGTGTTGATTAATTAAACTCATAAGTCAACTTAGGTGCTTCAGCACCAAGGGCCTCTAGCCTGAGCCTCCCTTAAGATGCTTTCACATCAACACAAGAAAAATATCAACCCATTCAAATTAAGCCTTCGATAACATATTTTCATTCTGGGATACCCTGGAGTCCGACTCGCAGTAATATATTGCCCTTGCAAGTACCCTTGAGACAAACCTCGAGGTTTAAGAGTGTATGTGTATGTATTACAATTATTCATTATCGGGTGTACACAAGCACAAATCATATGGATAATGCATTGTTATCAAAAAACACTTCTCTATCTGTTGTGAATGGGACAACTGGATACATTTTTTTGTTTGGAGACGAACCACAACAAAGGTGCTATAAAATAAGTGCAACTAGAACTCGATGCCTCTAAGCCTACACAATGGACTCTAGAGAGAGAGAGAGAAAGAGAGAGAGAGAGAGAGAGAGAGAGAGAGAGAGAGAGAGAGAGGTCCACTCCGAAAAAGAAATTAAAGAATGAAAGCAAGGTGCTGTGAACGGAAAGTAAACTCGCAAGTAGGGGTGGCAATCGTGTCGGGTTGGCGGGTCGACCCGACGGGTTGGCGGGTCAGCATACCTCAACCCGAACCCGACCCGTTTATTAAACGGGTCGGCTGTGGCAAACACGAACCCGACTCGTTTAATAAACGGGTAACCCGACACGACCCGCCAACCCATTTAATAAATGGGTTGGGTCGGGTAAACGGGTTCTCAGGTTCGCGGGTCAGGTTGGCGGGTTGATGGGTCGGGTTTGCGGGTCGGGTTGGCGGGTTGACCCGCCCGCCTAACCCGTTTATTAAACGGGTCAGCCGGGTTGGCATACCCCCAACTTGAATCCGACCCGTTTAATAAACGAGTTAGGCAGGTCGACCCGTTTATTAAATGGGTTGGCTTAAGCCCAACCCGAACCCGCCTAAGAGGCGGGTTGGCGGGTCGTGTCAGGTTTTGCCACCCCTACAGGCAAGTGTTCCAAGTGTTAGCTAAATCATATACAATGCAGTACCACAAGCACGCTCTTTCCTTGCTCTTTCGAAAATCTTCTCTACCATTCAAAAGATCCAATTTCTTTTTCCTTTCATTTCATTTGGCAACACCAATGACATCTTCACAACATTGCATAATCTTTATCATGGCGTTGGTAGCCTTCACCACCATCTCTTTCACCACATCAACTTTCTTACAAAATATTGATATCATTGGAGGCAAACCCACCATAAGAAATGGTGTTAGTGTGGTTGATCTTAGACTGTATCAATTCTCAGGTACTTAAAAAGTGATGCCCAATGTATAATCGCTCTCTCTCTCTCTCTAACGTATGATGGTGCATGTTACGCAACATCTAGTTTTCAATAAAACTAGGAGTTTTTGTTGGCTCGAATCAACATGCAGATCAAGTTACTTATGTTTGCGTGCTTCAAAATAGAATCCGAATGTTATAGCAATAATACATACCGATAGATGTCATGTGGGTGCTCAACGTTCTCCTCAGCCTATCGATGCCCATGATGAGCCCAGGCCGTCAAGTCGATGGTGAGAAAGACCCTAAACTCAAAATGAGAAAAAGAGAACACCCCTTGGTTGTTCTCATCAAGCAACTTGAACCCTTCTTATAGACTTCTGAGAAAAGCCTTTAGTGAGAGGTTACCACATTGAGTAGTTACCCTTTATGGGTAGTTGCAATAACTGTCCTGTAACTCCCATAAGTCATGTTGTCCTATGTCACACCGGGTCACATATGGTTGGATACAATCCATATTCCAACATTCTCCTACTTGACCCATTGACATGAAAAAACACTTTATCAATGTTTTACTGTTATCTTGATTCAATTTTCATGTGGGTTCACATACTATCCTATATCGCAAGAATGAATTATACGAATCATGAAGATGAATACTTCTTTATGAAATGTCATATTTTTATGCACTACAATATAATTCATTTTCAGTGCTTTAACATGTTAAGATTACCTTTATGAATACGTTGGTCTCTAACCCATTCTATTGGGCCTTTAATATTGTTATTCTGTTATTCTTTCTAACCAAATGAGAGATCCTTTATGCAAAATCAACAATACACAAATCTATAGAAAATCAATTTAGTTTTACAAATGTGATCACATATAACCATAATGTATTGTCATACATTAGAAGGAATTAAACAGACCCATCCCCTTTACATGTTGAAAATATAATCCCGGTGCTAGCCATTTAGTAAGGAGAACCGTAGTCATTTCTTTCGTATCGATTGTATCAATACATACTAGATGATTCTCAGTCCTTTCTTTAACAACAAAATACTTTAACTCCATATGTCGATACAAGGTTAAGCTCTTGTTATTCAAGAAAGACACATTAACTTCATTATCATATAAGATCTTTAGTGGCCTCTCGATAGAGTCCATTATACCAAGATACATAATTAAGCTTCTAATCCATATGGCCTGAGATAAAATCTCGTATAAAGTCAATAATTTACGCCCTAATGGTTTTCAGAAATTCTTTCACTGTCCTATAGTGATAAATGACACTTTGATTATTTTTAGTCACTCGCGATTATAAAAGCAATATGCTAAGATTATTCGAGCATTCTTACTCCTCATAATCATCCTTTTAAATGCTCTTACTTCTCATAGACAACCTTCAGAACGGTTGTTCTATTCTCCATATCAGTGAGAGATTAATCACTCTATACGAGATTCATATTGAAAAGATCAATGTGAGACCTCTTATTATTCATCTTTTTTGAGACAAGTATAATTTGGCCATTATCGTTCCACTTTGATGGAAACGATAATACTCATAGTTGCTTCATCTCCTCAATTCATAAAGAATTACGTTCAATTGATGAAACTAGCAGATTATGTAACCAAAGGCAATTGAGCACTATACCTTTGGGTAAAAAAATGCTTCATGGGCTGATATACACATCTACTATTACACCCTATGTGAATTTGGAATACAATAACCTACCTTTAGGTAAAATCATTATTTTATAAAGTTACACACAATCATAATGCTTAATCTTAACACGATCTAAATAATCTTCAATTAACAAAATTCAGATTACTTTGGTAATTGCATGAGTCAGTTAATCAAGATCTTTTATTGTAAACATATTCGTATTATGGAGCATGCCGTTGCACACATGATAATGCATGTATATTCATGACAAAATATGTATTATATCATCAAAAAATATAAATTTATGCTTCAACTTACATGCATAAATAAATCTTGATGAAAACACATCATATATGTCATGAATTTAGTCATAATTCATGCTTAAATATCATTCATAACTTAAATAATATCAAATGCATGTAAAAAGTTATGTTTTTATGATAATAAACTCTTATAAAGCATGAAAAATAGCAAAAATATGCTCTTTTGGGTAAAACACAGAGTCTTTGTGCTGGAACCAGTGTAAAATGCTCGAAATGGCCCCAAACTGATCAACTAAGAGCCTGAACTAGTCCCAGAACTGTCAAACCAGTTTAAAACATGTACAAAAGCCTATATACCCTTAAAACTGAATGAGAAAAATCCTTATTCCTTCATTGATTCATGAAAAATAAGGTCTCTACATTCAGGAATCGGTCAAAAAAAGCTTTGAATCGGTCCCAAAATGCCCCGTATCGGTCACAGAACAGTGCAAATGTAAATAGTGCATGGACCTCATGTAAGATATGATCCGATCCAATTCGGATTCAGATCCAGTTCCAATGGATATAGAGCCATAATGATCGGGTCCCGGGTTGGATACCATGATCCAAACCTAATCTGGATCTGGATATAGATCTAGAACTATAAGAAATACGGGTCAGATTTGAATCTTGGGTCTGGTCTATCCGAATCAGACCCAGACCTGAAACCATAAATGGGTTCGGGTCATATTCGGATCCTCAAACCGATCCAAATCTGGACCTGATCTAAACAACACCTAGGTTGGATCCTAGAACCTGACCCAGTCCATATCCGAACCTGGTCCAAACAGGACTCGAGTAAGATTCGGTCCTTAAACTGATCTAGATCTAGACCCGATCCAAACACGACCTAGGTTGGATCCTGTTTATAACTCAATCCAGATCTGATCCGGATCAAGGACCCGAGTTAGATTCATAATATATCTGGGGCAGATCCGAATCCATGACCAAGATCCAAATCTAGACCCAATCCATAATGGATTCAAGTTAGATCTGGATCCTAGTTACAATCTGTTCTGGTCAAACCCAGACCCGGAACCCAAGGGATCGGGTCCGGCCCATATCTCCGAATCCGAATTGGACTTTGAGTTCAGACCCGATCCACCCGGTCCATAATGGATTCGGGTCCTGGACCAGGTCCTCCTGCGGATGTGGATCCGATGCCCGATCTGCCCAGACCGGGTTTACATCGGGCTGGTTTCCGGGTTCGTGTTCACGTCCGGACCCGACCCGCCCAGAAGAGTTACCCGATAAAACCTGAATGCTTTCAGTTTCTGTGAAACTGATTCTCAGAAACCGAAAGGCTGGTTAGCGGGTTCGGGTTTACGTCCGACTGTAGGCGGCCACCAGCACCGGTGGTTCCGCCGACGAAGGCCACCCCACGCGACAGTATGCTGCCGATGAGTCCTCTCCATCGGCACCGATGAAAGGTAAGGTAAAGGGTTTCATTTTTCTTTTATACAGGTGTCACCGGGGCTGTCGTCGCCACCGACGGTCGACCAAACCAGCTGGCGACGACGGTCGGTCGATGGTGACCAGTCGTCGTCTTCCACCGCCGTTCGCCGACGCTTGCAATGGCCGAAAGCCTGCAAAAACTAAAAAAAGCTCCTTTTTCCTCCCTGCAGTCACAGCAACCACCGGCAGCCAGTCCCGAATGCTGTCGGCGACGGCATCCCACCGCCGGCATCGACATCCCTCTGTCGACGACAGTGTCTGCCTGGAGGTCGGCCGTAGCAGCTTCTGCAGTAACACCTCCAACCTACGGCGGTCGGTCCTGGATGCCGCCAGCAACGTCTCAATGTCGGCGACAACCTGCACCCCCCTGTGGACCCGACCCGCCAGAAACAGTTACCCGATAAAACCTGAATGCTTTCAGTTTCTGAGAAACTGTTTCTCAGAAACCGAAAGGCTCAGACGCCCCATGTCACGCCGGACTGTAGGCGGCCACCAGAACCAGTGGTTCCATCGGCAAAGGCCACCCCACGGCGACAGTATGCTGCTGGCGAGTCCTCTCCATCGGCGCCGATGAAAGGAAAGGTAAAGGGTTTCATTTTTTTTATACAGGTGTCACCGGGGGCTACCGTCGCCACTGACGGTCGGCCAAAGCAGCCGGCGATGACGGTCGGTGGATGGCGACTAGTCATCGTCTTCCACCGCCGTCCACCGATGGTTGCAATGGCCGGAAGCCTGCAAAAACTAAAAAAAAAAACCTTTTCCCTTTTCCTGCCTGCAGTCAAAGCAACCGCCGGCGGCCTCCGGCAGCCAGTCTCGAATGCCGTCGATGATGGCGTCCCACCGTCGGCATCAACAACCCGCCGTTGACGACAGTGTCTGCCTGGAGGTCGGCAATAGCAGCTTCTGCAGTAACACCTCCATCCTGCGGCGGTCGGTCCTGGATGCCGCCGACAATGTCTCAATGTCGGTGACAACCTGCACTCCCCGATGGAGGCGTCCACAACCTCCGGTGGCCAGCTGTGAACAACCACAGCCCACTGCCAGTTCTTATATAAGGAGGGTCTAGATGGGGTTGACCCCCTCTCACCTCAAACCAAAACAGTGGCAACCACCCGGCGGCCGGCCTACTCGGGCGATGGCGAGGGACAGCTTTCGGCATTCTGCTGCCGACCATCACGACCACTCTACTGGCCGGCGGTGAGGCTCCTTGCGGGGGCTACTAAACAAAATACGGCCGAAAACAAAATAGGATTTTGACTAGTGTCACAAGAACGCCGGCACATCCCCATACAGCGGAATGCGAGGTGTGGGCTCATAACTCATTGTTGGCGTTCTTCAAAACAGAACCGAAATGTGATAATGTGATAGCAAGAATGCATATTGGTAGATGCCATGGATAAAATGAGAGTACGTGGGTGCTCGACATTCTCCTCAACCATGCTCACGATGAGTCTAGGCTGCCAAGTCAATGGTGAGCAGAACTCTGAACCCAAAATGAGAGCAAGAGGACACCCTTGGTTCATCAAGCAACCAAGCCCCTTCTCATAACAACGGTAACTCATGAGTCATGTTGTCCCATGATATACCCATATCAAACTGCCAATTCATATTTCAACAGCCTGCGGGTGACTCTGCATGCATATGTACCATAGCAAAATAAAATAAAAAAGAAATGAGAGCAATTTTATGTTGTCTTAATGTTGCTTACGTCCACGGTTAAGGGTTTTCATTGTTCTTGTTTTTTTAGAATGATGAAACAGATACATATATAGATAGAATACAGTTTTGAATCTGTCAAAATTATTTTTGCAAAACGAGATCCTCCTTGTGATAGTTTTGAAACTGTTTCTCTTGAATGAAGATATTTCTTCCTTTTTTTTATTTCTTTCCAATGTAAATGCTCTTTTTCTGATCTTCAGAGTACTTACCATTTCTGCAAAGTTCATTTTCTGTTTTCCATTCTTTCTTCTTTCCATGAATTGTACAATGTTTTACCATTTTTAGCTTTATCTTCTGCCATATTTTCGTGCTTACTCTCTTCGGCCTGATGCTTGCTATATACGTGATTCTCACAACCTTCCATGTTAGACTTGCCTTGCTTGTGTTTACCATATTTATCTCTTTTACATTGAATTTCAATATGATTGCTAGAGTTGCCTTATTGGTATTGTATGTTTCCTCGCACCCTTCCATTCTTCACGTTATTGAACTTTTCAATACTCCTACTCAAACTTGTCCTATCACACGGACCAGGTTTGTTTCCTACACTGATAAATGATGTTTTGGCAAATGGCTTTGTAAATATATCAACTAGTTGGTGTGATGAACGAACGTGTTTGGTAACAAGAGCATTTCCGGCAACCTTCTCCCTAACTTAATGGTAATCAATCTGCATATGCTTGGAGTTGGACCTATTATGAAAACAGGATTAATGGTCATGTATAAAGCACTTAAATTGTCACAATGTAATACGGGGACTTCCCAGATCTAAACTCTAATGTCACGGAGGACAAATGATATCCATGTTAATTCAATGATAATAGATGTCATAGCTCGGTATTCGGCTTCTAAACTCGACCTTGCTGCAATGTTTTGTTTTTTTACACTCCAAGAGATGCAGTTGCTTCCTAGGAATGTGCAAAACCCTATCGTGGATCTTCTTGTCTCTGGGCAACCAGCCCAATCTGCATCAGAAAAAGCATAGAGATTTAAAGAGCTCTTAGATAAAATTCTCAATTCATGAACCAAGGTGCCTTTAACATATCTTAATATCCTCTTAACTTGATAATGAGAAAACATGTGATTTTGCATGAATTGACTCACAAAATTAATACTGAATGATAATTCTGGTCTAGTAATAGTTAAGTATTGTAGGGATCCAACAAGACTCCTATAGTGAGTTAGATCAGGAAAAAGAGCATCAGAATCATCTTCATTAGATTTTGTTGTCTCTAGAAGTAGAGATTGACTTACACTCCATCATTTTATCTTTCTCAAGAATCTCTAGCATATTTAGCCTGACATAAGAAAATGGTGTCTCTATTGTAGTTAACTTCTATACCTAAGAAAAAATGTAACTTTTCAAGATCTTTGATAGCAAACTCCTTTCTAAGTCTTTTGATAAACTCATTAACAAACTTCTCATTGTTTCTCGCTAAAGCCATATAATAGACATAGATGAGGAAGATGAGAGTAGCTTCTTTTTTACAACAAACAAATATGGAAAGATAAACAACACTATAAGAAAATCCAAACTCGATTAGAAAAGCACTCAAACAATCAAACCAAGATCTAGAGGCTTGATTTAATCCATATACAACCTTTTTTAGTTCGACATACATGATTAGGGTAACTTGTATCTTCCTGACCCGGGGGTTAAAAAATTAATAAAAACTTTTTTATTTAAAGACCCATAAAGGAATGCATTCTTGACATCAAGCTGCCTTATTTTTCACTTTTTGATAGTTGCTTCACTAAGAATAATGTGGATGCTAGCAGGTCTAATGACCAGAGAAAAAGTTTAGTAAAAGTCTTTTCCTTCAACCTTAGTGAATTCCCGAGCCACAAGTCAATATTTGAGTCTTTCAAGACTACCATCAGATTTTAATTTAACTTTGAAAATCCATTTTGATCCAACAATATTCATGTTTCTATTCTTTGAAAAAAGATCCCAAGTCTCATTTTTTATTTAGAGCTTCTATCTCTTCATCCATAGCTGCCCTTCCATTTAAGGTGAGAAATAACAACCTTAACAAACTTTGGTTCCTTAAGAATAGAGTTACCATGGACCAAGGGATATTTAGGATTGGGCTTGAAGATTCCCTGCATGACCCGAGTGGTCATGGATCTATGCACTTGCATATTTTGATCCACAAGAAAAGGCATCATAAGTTTGCCGCTCATTGTTGAAAGAATCATTATGATCAACAATTTAAACACCATGTGTAGTGTCCTCATCAATGACATGCATATCTTGATTCACGCAAGGGGGATCTGATCCAATGATATTCAGGTTTTCATTACCAACTTTCCAATCAGACTTTTGCCATGCAAAATAGGTTGGATTTGAAACTTCTTTAGATGTTGAATCTGTAGCATTGAATTCAACAATAGTCAAATTCGTCATCATTGTTTCTCCATTAAAAAAAACCTTGAAGGTCCTAGCTTTTGACAAGAGCCATCACTACAAGAAAAACCCTTATTAGCGACGGATTTTTTCCGTCACAAATTAGCGATGGACTTAGCGAGAGAACATTATCTGTCGCCAATCTTTGAAATATTTTTGAAATTAGCGACGGTATAAATTCTGTCTCAAATCCATCGCTAATTATCGACAGATCGACGACAAAAAATTTCCACTGCAAAACTGTAGGAAATTAGCGACGGATTTAGCGAGGGAATTTTTTCCTCACTAATCCGTCGCTAATTAGCGACAGATTAGCGACCGAAAAATTCTCTCGCTAAATCCGTCGCTAATTTTTGATTTAAACCGTCCCACCTAAGGCGTGAAATTTTCCCTCTCTCCCCCGTTCGAAATTTAAATTGATGTTCGATTTAAACCGAGCCTCGTGCTCCCGCTGGTCGATGAAGCCGAGCCGCATGCTCGCCGCAGTAAGGCTCACCGGACGATCCTGCCGGACGATGTGGACCGCCGCGACTGTCGTCGCCCAACTCCGACGCAACAGAGGAGGGCAGAGGAATCTCGATGAAGGGCGTGCGGATCGCGGGGCGGCCGTTGTACCTGGACATGCAGGCGATGTCGCCGGTGGACCCGTGGGTGCTGGACGCGATGCTGCCCTTCTTCACTGGCCGTTTCGGCAACCCCCATTCCCGCACTCACCTCTACGGCTGGGAGTCGGTCGAGCGCGCCAGGGAGTAGGTCGCTTCCACGCCACCTACCTCCCCGTCGGCTCTGACGACCTCCTCAACCTCGACCGCCTGCGCGACGCCATCCACCCCGACACCGGCCTCGTCTCCGTCATGGCCGTCAACAACGAGATCGGTCCATTCCGACCTCTGCGAGACCCAATCAGAGATCTTGGGGTCGAGGGAGTACGACTTGCTGGGATCCGGTGGTGGGTCATCCTCCTGCTCCGTCGCCGTCGACGAATCGCTCCAAGTCCGGCTTATTGCTGCTGGAATACCTCCCGGCAGCGAGCAAATTTTTTTTTATTTTTTTTTTTAAAAATTTAGCGACGGATTAGTGACAGATATTATTTGTCGCTAATTTAAAATAGCGAAGGACTCACGATGGATATTATCCATCGCTAATTTAAAATAGTGACAGACTCACGACGGATCATTTCCGTCGCTAATCCATCGCAAATTAGCGACAGATAAGTTTTGTCGCTACTTAGCGTCGAAAAATTCGCGACGAAAGCTATCTGTCTCTAATCCGACGCTAATCCGTCGCTAAACTGTTTAGCGACGAATTAATGATGGATTAGCGACAGATTTAGGTCGTCGCTAATCCACATGTTTCTTGTAGTGCATGACCTGTGTTTTCCACAACAGGAAATCTGTGTGACTCAGCTTGAGGGTCACAAAGTTCAACACATTGAGAGATGTTAGAGAAGGATACATCTGGGGCGAAGCCGGTGCTCCAAGATGCGAATGAAACTACTGGTTTCACTAACAGCAAAGCTCTGATGCCATATAGAAAAAAAATAAAAAGAAATGAGAGATTAGTTTTACGTGGTTTGGCTTAATGTTGCCTACGTCCACGTTTAAGGGATTTCACTGTTCTTGTTTTTTTAGAATGATAAAAGAGATGCATGTATAGAATACAATTTTGAACATGTCAAAATTAGTTTTGTAAAACGAGATCCTCCTTGCTCTGACAATTTTGAAACTGTTTCTCTTAAATGAAGATATTTCTTCCTTTTTTAATTTCTTTCCAATGTAAATGCTCTGTCTGATCTTCACAGTGCTTACTATTTCTGCAAAGATCATTTTTTGTTTTCCATTCTTCTTTCCATGGATTGTACAACGTTTACCATTTTTAGCTTTATCTTCTGCCATATTTACTTGCTTACTCTCTTCAGCCTGGTGCTTGCTATATTCGTGATTCTCACAACCTTCCATGTTAGACTTGCCTTTCCAGTGTTTTACCATATTTATCTCTTTTACATTGAATTTCAATATGATTGCTAGAGTTTCCTTGTAGGTCTTGTCTGTTTCCTTGTATTGCTGTTTTCAATACTCCTCCTCATACTTGTGCATATCCAAATGGGTTCTTATTTAGATCCCAAACGGGTTATATTTGGATCCAAATGGCCCCAAAAACCTTAATATTGGTTTCTAAAAATAAAACTCCAAAAACAAAAAATAACTATATGTTATATTTATACACATATTGTCTAAGGTTCAATCTATTGTTAAACATAATTTTATCTAAATATTTAAAAACTCATAAAATCTTAATTTAGGTCGACCTATTTGGGTCTAAACCTATATGGACTTCGGGTTCATTTTAAAATCTATAATCTTTTCTAAATGTTATTTTTACAACTACTAACACAAAATAACTATACTAATTCTAATTAGTCCATGGTGTTGGTACTTCAAAAAAAATAATGTATTCGATTAAAATATTTTCATAAATTATTTATGACAAAAATACCCTTTGATAGAATTTCTTTCAAAAACCACAAAATGCATCTAGTTAAGTTCAAAATACGTTGAAAACACATGGATGGATCATAACTCACTAAAATAAGTAGTTTTAATGATAAATCCCATATTTTAAATAATAATTAGTCTGAAATAATTTTAAAAACTACCAATTTTACCCCTATTGGCTAGAAATGAGTAATTGAGAATATAAAATACAAATAAATAAAATTTAAAAGATAGAAACACATTTTTAACTTGGATTAAGCTAAATTTTTTATTTATTTATAATATAAAATATTTACAGGTTTTTTACATAATCCACATCTAGATCATGCATTTTCGATGAAAAAAGATATTTGGAGCCTCAAAATTTTATAAAGATTTTGAACAATTGATTTTTTGAACCTTATAAAAATCCACACCTTATAAAAATCCACCGAAGCATCGGAATCGAATGCTTCAATAGCTGATCCCTATAAAATCATGTACATAGATCATATCTGTAATGTCAAAATTTAAAATTATGAAGAAAAAAAAAATGAAAAACCCATCTAGCATGGATACATTACCCACATATATATATATACAGAGAGAGAGAGAGAGAGAGAGAGAGAGAGAGAGAGAGAGAGAGAGAGAGAGAGAGAGAGAGAGAGAGAGAGAGAGAGAGAGAGAGAGAGAGAGACGAAAGAAGATCAACATTAATACTCATGAAGATCAACAAAATGTTGAACCCATGAACCAAACACAGAAGAAACAAAACTAAAATATAGAAAAAACAAAGCTAAAGAAAAGAAACTACAGACAACTAGCAACAAAACAACAAAGCCTACTCAACCAGGATCCGTAGGATTAGAAGAAACCACCGCTGAGTGAACGTCGTTCAGATGAGAGGAGAGGTCTCTAAGATGCATACGCAATATTGCATATACATCAACCAGGATTTTATGGACAAGATGATTAAAGATGACCGAAATTTGACAGAAAGTAGCATCATTGCGTGTCATCCAAACAAACCACCAAGTAGTAAGCAATCATGTCTTCCAGATCAGTCTCCACCGCTTGCATCGTCTAATTTTAATAGGGCCCAGGAGAAGATCAAGCGCAAAAGACTCTTCTTTGACAATTACGTTCGGAGATCTCCACGTCCTATTAAATAGGGCCACAAAGATTGGGCAGGACCAAAATAAATGAAAAGTAGTTTCTTCAGCAGCTTGACACAACACACACCAACTTGGAAACTGAAAGCCCAACTTCTTTAAATAACTGTGAGTCTGAACCCTATCATGCAAAATTAACCAAGCCAAGAACCGAGATCTTGGAGAAGGGCCCTTACCCCATAACGCACACTCAGGGAACCAATCTGCCCCTGGGGGGAGCAACGATCTATACACTTTGTGGGTGTGGAACGCTCCATTTGGAGTAATCGCCCATTGCAACCACTGATCATAATTTCCAGCATCCCCAGTTTGATCTCTGAAGGACGATAAGGCTCTCAGCCACATGCTTCGTAAGTGCGAGATCGCCAGACCCCGGGTTCCATGGCGAAAAAGAGATAAATCAGGAGCACCATATTTAGCATGGAGCAAGCGAGCACATGGAGAGCCTGGTTGATGAGCCATCCAACATTGCTTGGCTACGAGAGCAATACTCCTCTGTCTTGGAGCAAAAACACCTAAGCCAGCCATACGCCTCAGTAACACCACCGTTCGCCAACCAACCAAATGGCGCTTACTCTTAAGTTGACACCCAGACCAAAGAGAATCTGACATTAAACGACAAATTTGCTTCTCCATGCCCACATGCATCACGAACATTGACATGAAGAATTCAGGGATAGAAGAAAGAACATGTCTGATTAAGGTCAGACGGCCAGCAATGGAGAGATAAGAAGCCTGCCACGAAAGAAGCTTGCTTTTCACTTTTTGAATAGTTGGAGCCCAAGCAGCGGAAGAGAGGCGTTTCACTTGTAACGGCAGACCCAAATATGTCATCGGCAACTCAGAGATTGCACAATTAAAAATTTGTTTACCCACTGCAAGCATAGGAGACTGAACATTGAACATAGTAAGAGAGCATTTTCTATCATTTAGGGAAAGCCTAGAAAGAGAAAGAAAGAACTGGAGAATAAGCTTGAATCTAAGCATCTGCTGCACGTTTGCTCGCCCAAAAATAATCATATCATCAGCATAAATAAGAATATGGTCCGAAAAAATCTGGAACATCTAGAGGATCTATCAGGCGTTTCTCCGCAGCACGCTTGAGCAACACCACGAGACCCTCAGCAATGACATTGAACAACAAAGGCAATAGAGGGCAGCCTTGCCTTAATCCACGCCCCAACTTGATTTGGCCACCTCTAGTGCCGTTAATCTTAATCATGGCATGAGCATTAGAGACCAATTCCCTCACCCATCCAGAAAAACGATGACCAATGCCAAAATTTGATAACATTTGAAATAAGAAGGGCCAATGCACATAATCAAAGGCTTTATGAAAATCCAATTTAAGAGAAAAATAGGGTTGGCCACTAAGATGTAAGGAGTGAATGACTTCAGAGGCCAAGATGAATGAATGGTGAATCCTCTTATTGTGGATAAAGGCGAACTGAGAGTTTGAAAAAATTTGGTTAGCCACGACCTTCAACCTATTAGCCAATACCTTAGCAATCATCCGATAAAGGCCACTCAAAACAGAAATTGGGCGAAACCTAGAGATATCAGTGGCAGCATCCTCTTTCGGAATTAAAGAAATAATTGCCAAGTGGGTTTGAATAGGCAATCTGGAGTTGCGATAGAACTCATCAAACATGTTAATAATATCAGGCTTCACACAAGACCAAAAAATTCTGAAGAAATCCACATGAAACCCATCAGAACCTGGAGCTTTCCACCCCGACAAACCTTTGATGGCCCTAAAAATCTCATCTTTAGAGAACCTCATTTGCATAATTATGGCTTGATCTTGCCGAATCGAACCGACAGAAACAGGGCCAATGACACCCTTCGCAGTAAGTGAAACAGAATATAAATCTTTAAAATACTGAGTGACAACTGAAATAACGTGTTGATTAAGGTATGAAACACTCTCAATGGTGATTGATGGGACGGCATTCCTCCTATGACGATGAGAAGCATATGAGTGAAAAAATTTAGTATTATCGTCTCCGGCCACAAGCCATTTCACCCTTGCCCGTTTCTTCCATCTAATTTCCTCTTTGACCCTCCAGTTCTTCAAAAGCGTTGATAAGTCAGTAGATCTGTCTTGCAAACTCTGCAGGTGAGAATCAGATAGAGACTCCGGGGAAGACATAGTTTGATACAATGTTGAAATCTCTTGCTCCCAAGTAGCCATTTGATGAAATTTAGCCACATCTCGATTATGGAGCCAAGCTTTGATATCCTTAGCTAGACGAGACAACTTCTCATGACACTAGAGCTGCCCACTGCTCATTGGAAGACTTGTTCCAAGAGTCTGAAATAATAGTGTGAAAGTCTGGCTCTTGGAGCCACCATTGTTCAAACACAAAACTCCTGGCTTGTTTAAAACCATCCCCCCAAATAGTGATTAACTGACCATGGTCCGAGATAGAGGGAGCCATCAAGACACACTTGACATCGGGAATGAGATCCAGCAAATTTGGAGTGACAAAAACCCTGTCAAGAACTCTGCAGCATGGGCGAATCCGCCTATTCGACCAAGAGTAATGCTCCCCAATAAAAGGAATTGGGTAAAGGTGATGCTGATTAACAAAATCTTGAAAACCTCTCATGGATGGATTGGGAAGAACGAGGTTATTAGAATCCTGGATAGACAAAAGGCAATTAAAGTCTCCCATAAGAAAATTATACTCCCCGTTTGATATGACGATCCTATTTAAGTCGTTCCATAAAGCAGGCCTCATGACAGCGTGATTCGGGCCATACACAACAGTGACCACAACCCTCCTGCCACTGTCCTGTAAAGTTAGGGCAACAGACCAATGTCCAGTTGAGAAATATTTAAAGATTGTTTCCCCAAAAAAAGGATACCACCAGCATGGCTGACCACAGGCTTAAAAAAGTAGTCAGCACCCCTCCATATACCAGAGGCAACAGAACGAGAAACTTCATCCATCTTAGTTTCACAGATAGCAATCAGGTCAGGCTTCTCCTGTCTAACCCAATTAGGCAAAAACGTACACTTAGATGGGCAATTCAAGCCCTTGATATTCCAACACAGAGACTTCATGACACACAATCTGGAAAAATCCGGGGAGTGTGTGGCCTCGCCGACCGTCGTGGAGACCTGCCATCGAAAGTCGTAACATTGAGAGGGTTGCTCCTCTTGCCTCTACTACCACTGCTGACATGCCTGTGTCGAACAACCTCCGTACGCTTAGTAGCCCTCGAAGAACCTGGAGAATCACCCCTTAGACCAGAGCCAACATCAATTGAAGGATCTAAGGAGCCACCTAGGATAGTAGAGACTGCCGAAATGGTAGAAACCATATTGACAATTATATGAATCAACTGCGATGATGAGAGAGAGATATCAAGCATCCGGGCTGCCTCTTCAACCTCAACACCCAAAGGCGACAGAGTGAGGGACTGTCGAGGAACTGGTGGAGCGGAATGGAGAGCCACACACCTCCCAAAACTACACACAGAATCAGTGACGGTAGAGGCAGTAGTGGTGGCCTCATTGACGGCTGACGATAAAGGAAAATGAACAGATATACCAATAATCATGCATCTGTGAGCCTCAGTGGAATGAGCATTAAACGCCATAATGTGAATCGCCATGTAATCAAAACGCCTCAATGAAAAAATAATGAAGGACGATAGCAAAATTGACCTTTTCCCACCTTTTGCATGACTGCCTAACCAAGCTGCCAATCCACCTCGAGAAGGGGCCCTAGTCGTGAAAGGTACTGAGTCACTGACAGAGTAATCGTGATGGGAATTAGCATGGGAAATACTGATGGACTTATCACCGGTAGGATAATAATCAAAACTAGTTGCAGCAGAAATCATGGGTCCCCCCGGCAGCACGTTCGACGGTCGTTTGGCAACGTACGCCGGAGGTGATGATATAGCCAGAGCGGTAGGAGGAAATGATTTTCCGGTGAACTGTCTGGGCAGAGCATGTGATAACTGGACCGGAACCCAGATAGTCCCAATCTTGATGGCACGAAAAGAAATCTTCGGCTCCTGAAGATCTTCAATCTGCACCCATGGCGAAAAATGATACACTCGTTAGGTGCGGAATGATACACGCTAAATGGGTTTTTCTGCCCGTTTGTTAAATTTTTTGCAGTTCTGACCCCCCTAAATATGTCGGGCATGATCGATTTACGAGGAATCAACACATGAAAATTTACAAAGATTTTGTACTCCTAAACATCCCAGTTCTGTCAGGACCTTTAGTGGTGTTTTAATACCCCAGCTGAGATGTGGCGGTCATTTTCTGAAATGATATTTAGGGGCGGTTTTAATTGCCACTAAAAGTCGCGGTGAGTGAAAACTGCCCTTAAATGTAGTTTTTAGAGTAAAAAACACTGTTTTCAGCTTCTTTTTTTTTTGGCAAAAAAGGCTGAGTGGTGTACTCTCAGTAGCGTTCCATTGGTAGCTGCACACCTAAGCTCTCTCTCTCTCTCTCTCTCTATATATATATATATATATATATATATATATATATATATATATATATATATATATATATATATATATATATCAGAGAGAGAGAGAGTTTGAGCTTTTATGTCGGGCACATATTGCATTCCCTTGCTTGGTGCCATCTGTCCTACGTAATTATTTTCAAAAGAGTTGTGGCAGTTCTAGCAGTATACTGCATTCCCTTGCTTGGTGCCATCTGTCCTACATAATTTTAAGTGCTCCCAGGATAAACTAAAATACTGACAACTAAGCATATCAGTGGAGTGGGTCAAATTTGAAGCCCTCATCCTTTTCTGCTTTCCATTTTCCCAAATCCCAACTATCATCACTGCCAGTATTTCACATAGTGGAATTAAGCCACCTTGTCACTCCCACTGTCAAACTTTTCAACATGAAGATGTTCCCTTTACCTTTACTGCCCTTGCACTCCTCAAACACTGCAAAAGTTGCCCTTTCAAGCCAGTAAAAAAAAGGGTAAGTTGGTCTTTAAATCCTAAAGGGCTTTTTTACTGTCTGCTCACACTTGGCTATCAAATAGGAACTTGCCAAACATTTGAGTACCTGACCATGAAACCAAACAAAATCTTCTCTTTTATTGCATTTGGTACTATTTCTGCGCTGAAATATTTCCTTGCCACATAATTAGAAAGAGTTTTTCAAACGTCATGATTCCTAGGGATGGAACCAAACCAAGGAAGAAGAAAACAAGGCATCACCTTCCCATATTTAATAAAAAGGTAGGCGCATCCCACTCATTTCCCATCACTAATTTGCTTATTACAGGCAGAAAACCACCAATAACAATAACAATAATAACACACCAAAGTCAACAAGCATAAAGATTACATTTATGTAGTCGGGTAACCATTATGGGTCTTCGTCGTATCAATACTAGGCATCTATCTGGTTATCAAACCTGCAGCAGAATAATAAGATGACAAATATATGAGGAAGAATCAATTAATAAAACCATTTAGAAGATTAGATTCCCAATGGTGCCATACAACATGCACTAGATACCAAATAAACAGTGTGAGTCTCACCATTCCTTACAACTAAAAATCTCAATTCTAACTTCAACCATGGTATCTCTTGTGAAGAAGCTCAGATGAACAATACAAAAAATTCCAGGAGAGACAGGGAAAAGATGCTTCTGCAATAAACAGCAAGAAAGGCATTATCTCATCAAGATCCAATTCCCTTACTGTTTTGTCCATCCACCCAGCAAACAAGATGCAAAAATCTCTAAAAGGAAAAAAAAGAAGGCAAAATCATGCATTTTAGAAGTGATCACAATTATAAACTAAACTTTCAAAAACCAAATCTACCATCAGGGCAACTCTGATCTCCAACTTTGCGCAAACAAGTACCATCAAAACCATCAACTTCTGCTACTCCAAGATCCCACAAAATCTGTATCATTAAAAAAACACAAAAATCCCCAACAAGTGAAATAAGGAAAGATCAATCTCTCTGTGAACACTTGGCCAATAGAATCATCCATCATCCATTAGTAAAAGAAGAAAAACCTTAAGAAAAAGTGGCAAGATATGATACACCCTTTCCATGTATATTCCCCCGACTACAAATACAATACAAAATTCCCCACCAAATTAAAAAGTTTTAAACAAGAGAGAGAGAGAGAGAGAGAGAGAGAGAGAGAGAGAGAGAGAGAGAGAGAGAGAGAGAGAGATCAGAAACCCTAACCCTAGAATGAATCCCTGAAACCTCAATCAACATAACCCCTGGATCTTCCCTGCTGGCCGGCTGGACCTCCTCCGGGAGGAGCATGAGCAGCACTGCCCTTCCCGGGCACCGGAATCTGATACCCACCGACCACCCTCCCGGCGGCCTGGTCGTACATCACACCTCCCGGATTCTGACCCCCCATCATCACCGGCATCCCACCATAAGCACTACTACCAGCGAATCCGTTCTGAGCACCATCACCGTTCTGGTTGGCATCTCTGCCACCTTCTCCCCTGCCAAGGGAGGTCTTCTCTCCCTCCATCTCCCTGAACTTCTGGAGGTAAATCTTGAGAGGATCGACGTAGTCCTCGAAGCCGAGGGTGGTCATCGCCCAGAGGAGGTCGTCGCCGTTGATGGTCTTGCGCTTCTCCCGCTGGCACTTGTCCGACGCCTCTCCGGTGATGAAGCTGATGAACTCCGACACGCACTCCTGCACCGTCTCCTTCGCGTCCTTGGAGATCTTCGCGTTCGCCGGCAGCGCCTTCTTCATGATCCTGCTCACGTTCGCGATCGGCAAGAACCGGTCCTGCTCCCTCGGCGAGAACTCGTTCCCGCCTCCCGCACCCTGCCCTCCTCCCCCGGACTCATTGTCCGAATCCGCCATCCGAGGGAACCCGCAACCAAACACACAGACCCACTGCTTTCACCACAATACAAAGACAGAATTAACAACAGAAACAAGTAGAAGGGTTAGAAGCCGCTCTCTCTCTCTCTCTCTCTCTATATATATATATATATATCCGCCTTCCTCGTTTTATTTGTTTTTTTTTCTTCTTCTCTCTTCCTGCTTTGAGTTTCGCTATGTTGGGCTTGGTCTCCTCTCCTAATTCTGGTTCTCTCAGAGAGAGAGAGAGAGAGAGGATGGGTGGATGTGCGACGTCGGATCAGCGGGTAATATCGCCATCGATGCTCGACGCGTGGGGGTTTGCTGGCCGTTGGTTTTGTCGATAAGTATGCCCGGTATTGGAGGGGCTGCGCGCCGTCGGATGCGCCCACGGAAGAGCGGTCTCGGCCGTTGGTTTTTACCTCCACGTGACACGTTGGAATTTCCTTTTAATTTTTTTCCCTCTTCGTCTTCTTACTTTGGGAGGCAGGGAGGGATATGCCGTCGGTCATTACTCACGATGCAAGTTGGATGGGATATAAACCGGATCAGGCTCATATTATCGGATCCGGACAATATATACAAATCGAGGTCCGGGTTGGGTAAAACAAAAATAGTCAGAACCAGGTTGGAACCGATTCTTAAGCAACCTTTTTTTCCCTTTCCAACATGAAAATAATGCATTTTGCTAATTTTCAGCGAATCCAATATCATTGGGTCCCAAATGATAAATGGATCTGGAATTCTACTATGTGACCAATTGGATCGATCCAGACCACTTTGCATAATTCAGGACCAAAGTACACCTGACCGGGTCCCCAGTGTGGCAGTGGGTCTGGGGAGAAGGTGCTGACCCCTTTGTTCCAGTGGGCCCATTAAGTGACCCGGTTCTCAGATCCACCAAATCCAACTCCATTTAATTAGATTTCGTAAGCCAGAACCATATCCAGTTCTAATTGGATGTGGATATGGTTTTAATTTTTGTACTGTCACAGGTACATGTCGGTGACAAGAGCAGGCGCTTGGACATGTCCACGCAGAGTCACCGACATTATTTTAATATTCTCTACAATATTTTACATTTTTAATATTATTTTCATAAAATTACATTTTTACAATTAAAATATCAAGAAATAGTTTTTTATTGATTAAAAATATGAAAAAACCTGACGCCCTATTTCCCGAAAAAAAAAAATTCAAACTTGCATCACGTGTCCTTGTGTTGACGTATCTTTGTGACATAACTTTTTGCTACTAAATCCAACAAATATCCGAATTGGGCAGATCTCAAAATTTGATGACATGCACCTTAAAAGTCAAATTTGTACCAGTTTTTCAACATCGGATTTATCCGATGTTGGCCACATACGACCTGAATCCGAAACTGTTTACACCACTAAGGGTGACTATTATATCTGGTTTGGATTCTGTCTGGATATGGATAGTGTACTGCCAAATGATTTGGCTTTGGGGCGTGACGGAATGGATTGATGGGATTTCAGAATTGGACTTTGGGCTATGGGGGCTGTTAATATATTCATATCTGGTAATTAGCTCCCAAAATGCCAGAAATTAATTGGATCTAAATTTACAAGTTGAATAGTGCAGTAGGATCTGGGCCTTCGTCGAGTCCACCTCGTACTTTCCTTATTTTTATTGGATTCGGGTCTGAACCATGCACTTTCCCCAGATCCAACCAACTAACTAACCAGATCCATCATGAGCTTAACAAAGAAGCCCACTCAACAGATCAGAGCTATTCTGTTGCATTTTATATCCATAGTCCATATCCGAATAAGATTTTGGAAAGGATATTTTCTGATCTTGAAGATGCTGGACCTGACTAGAATGAGATATAAGCCTATTGCATTTTAAAATTTATTTTGGATCTACTGGTTTTAATTGGGCATTACCTAACCCACTTCCATTGCTTTCAGTATTCATAGTCCGGGTCTTGGAGCGATTGTGGGTAGCATTACTCAATCTGACCAAAATGAAGAGGTTTATATTGTCTTAAGGATATGTGTGTATCGGATCCAGGTCCACATCAGATCTGTGCATGACCCAGCTCAGTGTTGATCTGGGTCCTACTCTAAGCCAGTTCAACAGATCCAAAAATGGGCCCACCGATCCCGTCTGGTTGGAACATAAACCTTTAAAACACGTTTTCTTCAATACAACGTTAAAAACTAAAGAAAACTTTTCAGAGCGCAGGCAAAAAGCAACTTATTAGAAAAAAAGATGTTTTGGCACACGAAATTTTTTTACTTGCAAAAATACTTTTCTGAAACACTCAAATATTGATCTGATTTTATTGACTAGAGGCCTGCAGTTATTTTGTTGGGACGTTGCTAGTTCGAACCCCAAATGGTATGATTATAGGGATGGCAAAACCTGACACGACCCACCAACCCGACCCGCCAACCCGCCCGCTACCTGCCAACCCGTTTTCCCGACCCAACCCATTTATTAAACGGGTTGGCGGGTCATGTCGGGTTACCCGTTTATTAAATGGGTCGGGTTAGTGTTTGCCACAGCCGACCCGTTTAATAAACGGGTCGGGTTCAGGTTGAGGTATGCTGACAGGCCAACCCGACCCGATTGCCACCCCTAGATTGTATAACTGGTAAGAGTCTGCCTATCTGCCAAAAAAAAGAAAAACAGGAAACAGGAAATTCTATGGCCAAACCAAGAGGGGTCGAGTTCGAATCTCACAAGGGTTATTTATCCCTAGCTTGCCTATAAAAAAAAGGGTATTGCCTTATATAATGATTGGGTCTAACCCATACCGGACCTATATATTAAAAACTACTTACCAATGGGAGCTCCGCTTGTCTGATAGGCTAGTAGACATAACCTTGTGTTGGGACGTTGCAAGTTCAAAACCCAATGGTATAGTTGTATAACTGGTAGGGGGTCTACCTAACCCCAGCTTGCCTTTCAAAAAAAAAAAGCTACTTGGAACTAACATTCTCCCGTTTTTCTTAAATTGAAAGCAACAATACTCATGTCCCAAGAATCCATCACAGGGGTGAACGGCTGACAAGATTTTGGTTGGCTCGACAAGCCATTTTCCAGAAAAGTAAACTAGCTTTCAAAAACGACGAAAATATTCACTTTCAAGGTTATTGCATATTAGACAATAATTAAAAGGATATAAATTTGGTATACTAAAGAGCACTATCTTTTTCATGTCTTTTACCCTTTATTCTGGAGATTTAATCTTTTATATATATATATATATATATATATATATATATAAATATAGATAGATATATATATAAAGGTAAGCTGGGGTTAAGCAGACCCCTATCAATTAATTATAAAACTATATCATTGGGTTTTGAACTTGCAACGTTCCAACACAAGGTGACGTGCACTAGCTGCTTGCATAGTTGCTTTAGTAGAAAACAGGTTGTGGGGATGATGGTTTATAACATGTAAGTTGGTTTTAGAACTTAAAAGATCAACTACCTATAATATACAAAAATTTCATGATTCAAAAAATCATACAAGGATTTTACATATCGTCCAATGATGGCTGTCAATCAGGAGGCCGGACTTTTAAATCGCATTATGAGGAAACGACAGACATTTTGGCTTATCGAAGAGCAAATGCTGATCAGGTCAGAGCTACCTCTAACAGATTACCATCAGAGGTCACTTTAATACTGTTCGTCCAAAGCAGGTTATATGTTCCCCCCCCCCCCGAACAGGGCCGGTACTGAGATCTCATGTTCGGGGCTTCCAAATAGCGCCACGTATACGATCGAGACCGGCATGATTCCCGATGACAGTCCGCATCATACTGCATCGTAATTTGGTGCCGCAACAAAGACTTAAGTACCCTTTACCGCCATTCGCTTCATCTTCCTCGAACGAACATAAATGCCCTCCTTCTAGAAAACTGAACCGTCAGTTCTTGAAAAGGATAAAACTGCCTTCCATCGTTATCGCGCCAAAACGTTTCGCAGAGTTTGCGTATGTAGCAAGTGTTATGTTGTAGGATTCAAATAGTTCAAAACAATCCATTCTCGCTCTAAGCACTCTACCGGAGATTCTTTGCTTTCATCTGGAGTCGTCGGAGCATCCTTTCCCTTTGTTCCAGAGCATTTGTTTCCGTCTTACGCGCAACCGCAACATAGTTGTTACCACTGCTTACTCTACAGTTGGAATATCCAAATTCCCATCGTTTCGGTGAGTTTCGTGTAAGGTTTCTTTATTCAATCTGAAGATTGCTTCTTATACAACGATTTGTTTCTTATGAACCCAAATATTCCGATAATTTCTAATCTTGATGATCGTGTAATGTGTTGTGCAGGTTACCAATGTCTGCGCCTCATCAGATTAGAGATACCCCGTCGTTCTATGGGTTGTCTATTAGAGAAGTGATCCGCCAGTCCCATCTATCTAAGGTGTTTGAAAGATACCAAAATATACTTAAGATTGAGAACGATAAAAATAGAGAAAAAGCCTTGGAATCGTATTATGCGGAGGATTATCCATTAGACATCGAGGCTGCGGACCAAAGGAAGAACTCTGAAGAACGAAAGATGCAGAACAAGGATGACGAAGAGAAGGCAAAGGCAAGAAATATTGCTGAGAATTTGAAAAGAAGGCTGAGGATTGACGCACGGGCGAGGGAAAAGATGAAGAAGAATGAGGAGCAATATCAAACTTATGTTCAATCTTTAGTGGATGAAACTGCGGCACAATGTAAGAGGAGAGACTTGGAGCACAGGGCAATGCTTAACAAGGCATGGCTACTGAAGAAGGAGGAGGAGAGGCGTAGGCAAATGAATAAGGAGGAGGAAGAGAAGCAACAAAATAATCCTCAATATGAGGAAGAAAAGGAAAGGCGAATGAGGGGGAAGGAGTTTGAGGAAGCTAAGGAAATGCAAAGGCAGGAGAAGGAGAATGAGGAAAAGAAGGAAAGGCAACGGAAGGAGAAGGAGGAGGAAGAAGAAAAGGAAAGAGAAAGGAAGAAGCAGGAGGAAGAATTCCAGGAAAGAAGGAAACAAGAACTGGAAGAGAAAGAAAGGCAGCGGAAGGAGAAGGAAGGAAATGAAAGGGAAAGGAAGAAGCAGGAGGAGGAAGTGCAGGAAAGGTTAAGGAAGAAGCAGGAGGAAGAGGCGAAAAGGGAGAGAGAAAGGAAGCAAAAGGATGAGGAGAAAAAGCAGAGAGAAAGGAAGGAGAAGGAGGAGGAGGAGGAGGCGAAAAAGGAGAGAGAAAGGATGCAACAGCAGAAAATGGAGAGAGAAAGGAAGCAGAGGAAGGAAGAGGAGAAAATGGAGAGAGAAAAGAAGGAGAAGAAGGAGGAGGAGAATAGGGAGAGAGAAAGGAAACAAAAGAAGGAGGATGAGAAAAGGGAGAGAGAAAGGAAGGAGAAGGAGGATGAGAAAAGGAAGGATAGAGAAAGGATGGAGAAGGAGGCCGAGAAAAGGAAGGCGAGAGAAAGGCATGCGATGGTGGAGCCGGTAGAGATGGAGCTTGAAAGTCAATTGGTGGCAGTGGACCCACCAGAAAGTCCCAGGTTGGAGGGAGAACAGGAGAAAATAGCGACCAAGGTAAATATATCCGTTCTGTCTGTGAAGATTTAATAACATATTTAGCGATTTTGGTATAGCGATTACTGTGTTAGGTATTAATATGTATAGCGATTACTGTGATATTCTGTCTGCAACCAATATTATTTATAGCGGTTAGTAGAATAGTATTTATAAGTACAAATGAAACTAAATTACAATTGGTAGGAATAATATGTTATTTTGTGTTACAGGGAGTTCACAGGAGAAGTAGAGCACCAGGTGAAAAGCTCGGAGGTCGGTGTCAATGGCCTGTAGTTCTGTCGTGGTATGGTCAGCTGAGTGCATATAAGAAGGACCGATTACGAAATATGCACTTCGGTGGCCTTTTGGACCAACAGTATTTTGAAACTTGCTGGAATACCATGACCCACCTGGTAAATAAATGGAATGATAAGACGAACACATTCCAGTTTGATTCTTTTGAGATCACCATGACTCTAGAAGATGTGGCGAGGATCACTGGCCTTAAGTGCGATGGCAGTGCTGTCCTGTTACGACATTCAAACTATAACGCAAGGGAGAAATGCAAGGCCCTGTTAGGAATGTCGATGGACGAATGAAGTCAATGTATTTCTGGTGGAATAAATTCCACATCAATGAAGGTCTCATTTTTTCATAATAAATGGGAAGGCCACTCCGCTACTTGTGCATCTGAAATAGCTGACCAAAAGTTGCGCGGCTTCTTTCTATATTTTTTTGGTCTTACATTATTTTCCGATTATTCTGGTTCGAGAAGAAGTTCCATGTGGCTGCAGTACCTGGCAGACTTAGACGAAGTAGACAACTATGTCTGGGGTGCCGCTATGCTCGCACACTTGTACAATCAACTCCACCGTGCGAGTAACGGTACGAAAACAGTTGGTGGATTTTGGCAATTTGTTCAGGTATTTGTTGATTACATACTTAGTAATTGTAGAACAATCTCATTGCAGGTTGTGGTGTTACTAATAATATTGTTTTTGTTAGGCCTGGGCGTTGGAACATATTATCCCATTGCATCCTCGTTGTGGCCCTCCGATTTGTGATTTTCCAAAGATCGGTCGTTGGGCTAGAATAAACGTCGTAGTTTATAATGCTAAGTCCATTTTAGATGGGCTGCAACTAAACGAGGTAAGCGTTCTAAAATTGTTTACAATCGCGACAACATTTACCATTGAGTATTATAAATCGTTGTAATGTTCAACATTCTTAAGTATCCATCGCTGCAGGATTGTCTTCAGTAGTACATATCGTTGTTGCCATATCATGCGTAAATAAATGTTAATATATTTGTCATTCGTTATTAAAAAGAATTACCAATGTACAGGTTTTGTGGAGACCTTATGGAGATGGGGAGGACGATGATGAAGACGTTGTTGCGGTGGCTGCTAGATTGTCTTACCGCGATTTGTTGCTATTCTGCAATTTTGAAGCCGAGTTGCAGCAAGGTAGTCGAGTTCTTCTACAATCTGGCTTTGGGCAGTCTATCCCAAATAAGCCTTTGGAAGTGAGAAAGAAGATGAATAGTGGTGATGGCAGGAACGTTAATTGGCCCGATCGCTATAGGGATGAATTATTAAATTGGAACTCAGGTGGTTTGATCTCTTCTATTTCGAAACCACATGAAGGACAACAATTTGATCCCTTCTATTTCGAAAGGTATTGGGAACCAATGCGGCAAAATCGGAAGATTGAAAAAATTGTGAACCCATGCCTCCCAATTGCCCCTTCTCATGTTGCAGCCCAGCCTCTACAACCAAAACATCGTCTCTCTCCGGTTACTACGACTGGTCCCTCAGTAACAAAGCGCGAGGAAGAGCGAACACTTGCACTAAAAGAGAACATTGTCTCTGCCGCAAGGTTCGAAGTTATGGAGAGGGAGAATAAGAAATTAAGGGCAGAAGTAAGAACTATGAGGATTCAATTGAACTCAATGGTAGAGATGATGACCAGTTTTCTTAATAAAGGTCTCGCAACGAAGATGCCACGCAGGATAGACAGTGCACAAATAAAAAGTGAGAGACAAGTCTATGATATTTCATCTGATTCGTCAAGTGCCTTAGAATAAATCGTAGTTTTTCATTTTTATCACGCTAGGTTTTTGTTGTAATTGTATAATGAGTTGTAGTAACGTGACATTCTTTTATTGTTTAATTCTTTTTTGTAATAAATAAACTTTCATCGAAAATAGATGTTTGTTCAAAAATCGTGGCATTGCCTAACCTCTCTAGCATCGCTAAGATATATCATTTCTGTTTAGCAATCGCTGTATTTGTCTCCGCCTCGAAAGAATATCGCAATAAGGATTGGCGATGTAAGCCTTGAAAAATAATTTAACGAGTTCTGACGGTGTAAATGATAACAGTCAATAGCGATAAGAAAAGAGTTTGTCGTTGCATGAATATATCGATGTATCCATATACGATAATCAATAGAATAATCGTGAAAGATTATTCATACCCAAAAGCTTGTTATAATGCGACCGACAAACAACGGAGTTTTTATTATTTAATAGTGAATAATTAAATTTCGGGGGTGTTTCCGAAAAAGTCTGGCATGTGAGACGACATATTTTTAATTATTTCTATAAAAAAAGGGCGGTTTGTGGAAAAACGTATTTTTAAATTTTTCAAAAGCAATCATTTAATTTGGCAGCGGCTATCGAAAATAGGGCGGCATGCAAAAAGACGTATTTTTATTTATTTAAAACACAATCATTTAATTAGCGTGCTGTTTTCCGAAAATGTCCGGCATGTGAGACGACGTATTTTTAATTATTTCTATCGAAAAAGGGCGGTTTGTGGAAAGACATATTTTTAAATACTTCAAAAGCAATCATTCAATTTGGCAGAGGCTATCGGAAAAAGGGCGACATGCAAAACGACATATTTTTATTTATTTAAAACACAAGCATTTAATTAGCATGCTGTTTTCGAAAAAGGTGGCGTTTTCGAAAAAGGGCGCTGTTTTCGAAAAAGGGCGGCATTTTCGAAAAAGGACTTTACCTTTGTATTTGACTGAGGACGGCGTTTCCGTATCTGCGTTGCAAAGGTGCCATCGATATCTCCGTCCAGGCATGACGCCGAAGAAGGGGACAATCGGAGCAGTACGACCAACCATGGCGTCCAAGAAGACGACTACGGGGCCAATACGACCCGGCACGGCGCCAAAGACGATGGGAGCACTATGACCGGGAACGGGGGCAACAAAGAGGACGGTGGGAGCAAAACGACCAGGCACGGCGCCAACGGAGAGGACGATGGGAGCAAAATGACCAGGCACAACGGCAACGGAGAGGACGATGGGAGCAAAACGGCCAGACACGGCGCCGAAGAAGAACACAACCACATCCACATTACCAGCATTAGCGCTTAAGACATATATTTTTTGAAATGCCTGAGCAATTTAGTCAACATTTGCCTTTTCATGTCGTATTTGGACTATTGTTGTTTACTGTAGACAATAATTTCAATGTCGAATCCTGAATACCACGCTCATGGTGCACACAGTTCAACATCCACAGGCAAGGTTGGGCGGCAACGCTCTGACGAGTCCGTAGATGACATCGAGCAGATGCAAGATGAATTTGCAGTTGGGAACACTATCAGTAATTTTGTAAGTATTTAACCACTATCAATTTCTAGGTCGTTCCGGTTTGTATGTTTTGAAGTTCGTAAATTTGTGCAAGCAGACAATGTGTGATTTTGTCAATTACATCCAGAGCAAGCCAACGAGCAATACAGTACGCATCATCACCCCTTATTTCATGGTATGACTGTTCCGCTGTTGTTTTGTTTGTTTTTATTACGTACTAAAGTTTCTTGATGGTTAAATCTTACTATTTCGTGCAACAGATGTACGTCCGGCGAAAACCATATAGCATTAGATTCAAAGAAGCAGTAACTTGTTGGAACAACGATGATTAGTGCCTAGACATTTTGAAATTTGGAAAGGTAAGTGAACAAACATTTTCTCAAAGGTTTAGTCGTAACATCCCCATCACGATATGTCTCTGGAATGAGAAATTATTTTTTCGATTCGCAGATTTTACTTCCTACACTCTGGCAAAATCCCGACCATTGGGTCCTATACGAGATGAATTTTCTGGAAAAACAACTATGGTGCTACAACTCATTGGACTGCCACAGTGGCGTAGAACGCGACGCTATGCATTTGGTAAAATTGTAGCCATAGATGAATCGTAGCTATTCGAGGTGGACCAGAGTGTAATATATTATCCCTTTATCACAGGCGGGATTCCTTAACGAGGCTATGGGTGTCGACATTGCAGAGTGGATGTTGCTCTGTGCTGACGATGCTCCTTTACAAAGTAATGGGGTCGATTGTGGCATATTCGTAATGAAGCATATTGAAGCAATATACAATGGAATAGATGTTACTTTCCACGCTGTATGAGCTTTATATCCGATGTTATTGTTTATTCCTGTTATATATTCGTTTCACATTACATGTTTTGTTGCAGGATATTATGCCGGAAATACGCGACGAAATATGCGAACAATTGATTGAGTTTAAAAAGAACGGCAGACAAAATATGTTGTCTTCCTCTCCGCCATCACCGTTCTCGCCCTCCTCCTCGACAGCAACCCAGTCGGTGTAGTCGCGCTCAGGATGGCCAGCAGAAGCTCCACCACGTTGTCTTCCTCTCCCTAGCGAGGAGGTCTCAGCACAGCCGCCGTTCCGGTGACGGGCGTTCATATCATTCCGGTGACGAGTGTTCTACGAAATGTAAATCGTAATCAGAAATCGCCGTAATTAGATGGGCTGCAACTAAACGAGGTAAGCGTTCTAAAATTGTTTACAATCGCGACAACATTTACCATTGAGTATTATAAATCGTTGTAATGTTCAACATTCTTAAGTATCCATCGCTGCAGGATTGTCTTCAGTAGTACATATCGTTGTTGCCATATCATGCGTAAATAAATGTTAATATATTTGTCATTCGTTATTAAAAAGAATTACCAATGTACAGGTTTTGTGGAGACCTTATGGAGATGGGGAGGACGATGATGAAGACGTTGTTGCGGTGGCTGCTAGATTGTCTTACCGCGATTTGTTGCTATTCTGCAATTTTGAAGCCGAGTTGCAGCAAGGTAGTCGAGTTCTTCTACAATCTGGCTTTGGGCAGTCTATCCCAAATAAGCCTTTGGAAGTGAGAAAGAAGATGAATAGTGGTGATGGCAGGAACGTTAATTGGCCCGATCGCTATAGGGATGAATTATTAAATTGGAACTCAGGTGGTTTGATCTCTTCTATTTCGAAACCACATGAAGGACAACAATTTGATCCCTTCTATTTCGAAAGGTATTGGGAACCAATGCGGCAAAATCGGAAGATTGAAAAAATTGTGAACCCATGCCTCCCAATTGCCCCTTCTCATGTTGCAGCCCAGCCTCTACAACCAAAACATCGTCTCTCTCCGGTTACTACGACTGGTCCCTCAGTAACAAAGCGCGAGGAAGAGCGAACACTTGCACTAAAAGAGAACATTGTCTCTGCCGCAAGGTTCGAAGTTATGGAGAGGGAGAATAAGAAATTAAGGGCAGAAGTAAGAACTATGAGGATTCAATTGAACTCAATGGTAGAGATGATGACCAGTTTTCTTAATAAAGGTCTCGCAACGAAGATGCCACGCAGGATAGACAGTGCACAAATAAAAAGTGAGAGACAAGTCTATGATATTTCATCTGATTCGTCAAGTGCCTTAGAATAAATCGTAGTTTTTCATTTTTATCACGCTAGGTTTTTGTTGTAATTGTATAATGAGTTGTAGTAACGTGACATTCTTTTATTGTTTAATTCTTTTTTGTAATAAATAAACTTTCATCGAAAATAGATGTTTGTTCAAAAATCGTGGCATTGCCTAACCTCTCTAGCATCGCTAAGATATATCATTTCTGTTTAGCAATCGCTGTATTTGTCTCCGCCTCGAAAGAATATCGCAATAAGGATTGGCGATGTAAGCCTTGAAAAATAATTTAACGAGTTCTGACGGTGTAAATGATAACAGTCAATAGCGATAAGAAAAGAGTTTGTCGTTGCATGAATATATCGATGTATCCATATACGATAATCAATAGAATAATCGTGAAAGATTATTCATACCCAAAAGCTTGTTATAATGCGACCGACAAACAACGGAGTTTTTATTATTTAATAGTGAATAATTAAATTTCGGGGGTGTTTCCGAAAAAGTCTGGCATGTGAGACGACATATTTTTAATTATTTCTATAAAAAAAGGGCGGTTTGTGGAAAAACGTATTTTTAAATTTTTCAAAAGCAATCATTTAATTTGGCAGCGGCTATCGAAAATAGGGCGGCATGCAAAAAGACGTATTTTTATTTATTTAAAACACAATCATTTAATTAGCGTGCTGTTTTCCGAAAATGTCCGGCATGTGAGACGACGTATTTTTAATTATTTCTATCGAAAAAGGGCGGTTTGTGGAAAGACATATTTTTAAATACTTCAAAAGCAATCATTCAATTTGGCAGAGGCTATCGGAAAAAGGGCGACATGCAAAACGACATATTTTTATTTATTTAAAACACAAGCATTTAATTAGCATGCTGTTTTCGAAAAAGGTGGCGTTTTCGAAAAAGGGCGCTGTTTTCGAAAAAGGGCGGCATTTTCGAAAAAGGACTTTACCTTTGTATTTGACTGAGGACGGCGTTTCCGTATCTGCGTTGCAAAGGTGCCATCGATATCTCCGTCCAGGCATGACGCCGAAGAAGGGGACAATCGGAGCAGTACGACCAACCATGGCGTCCAAGAAGACGACTACGGGGCCAATACGACCCGGCACGGCGCCAAAGACGATGGGAGCACTATGACCGGGAACGGGGGCAACAAAGAGGACGGTGGGAGCAAAACGACCAGGCACGGCGCCAACGGAGAGGACGATGGGAGCAAAATGACCAGGCACAATGGCAACGGAGAGGACGATGGGAGCAAAACGGCCAGACACGGCGCCGAAGAAGAACACAACCACATCCACATTACCAGCATTAGCGCTTAAGACATATATTTTTTGAAATGCCTGAGCAATTTAGTCAACATTTGCCTTTTCATGTCGTATTTGGACTATTGTTGTTTACTGTAGACAATAATTTCAATGTCGAATCCTGAATACCACGCTCATGGTGCACACAGTTCAACATCCACAGGCAAGGTTGGGCGGCAACGCTCTGACGAGTCCGTAGATGACATCGAGCAGATGCAAGATGAATTTGCAGTTGGGAACACTATCAGTAATTTTGTAAGTATTTAACCACTATCAATTTCTAGGTCGTTCCGGTTTGTATGTTTTGAAGTTCGTAAATTTGTGCAAGCAGACAATGTGTGATTTTGTCAATTACATCCAGAGCAAGCCAACGAGCAATACAGTACGCATCATCACCCCTTATTTCATGGTATGACTGTTCCGCTGTTGTTTTGTTTGTTTTTATTACGTACTAAAGTTTCTTGATGGTTAAATCTTACTATTTCGTGCAACAGATGTACGTCCGGCGAAAACCATATAGCATTAGATTCAAAGAAGCAGTAACTTGTTGGAACAACGATGATTAGTGCCTAGACATTTTGAAATTTGGAAAGGTAAGTGAACAAACATTTTCTCAAAGGTTTAGTCGTAACATCCCCATCACGATATGTCTCTGGAATGAGAAATTATTTTTTCGATTCGCAGATTTTACTTCCTACACTCTGGCAAAATCCCGACCATTGGGTCCTATACGAGATGAATTTTCTGGAAAAACAACTATGGTGCTACAACTCATTGGACTGCCACAGTGGCGTAGAACGCGACGCTATGCATTTGGTAAAATTGTAGCCATAGATGAATCGTAGCTATTCGAGGTGGACCAGAGTGTAATATATTATCCCTTTATCACAGGCGGGATTCCTTAACGAGGCTATGGGTGTCGACATTGCAGAGTGGATGTTGCTCTGTGCTGACGATGCTCCTTTACAAAGTAATGGGGTCGATTGTGGCATATTCGTAATGAAGCATATTGAAGCAATATACAATGGAATAGATGTTACTTTCCACGCTGTATGAGCTTTATATCCGATGTTATTGTTTATTCCTGTTATATATTCGTTTCACATTACATGTTTTGTTGCAGGATATTATGCCGGAAATACGCGACGAAATATGCGAACAATTGATTGAGTTTAAAAAGAACGGCAAACAAAATATGTTGTCTTCCTCTCCGCCATCACCGTTCTCGCCCTCCTCCTCGACAGCAACCCAGTCGGTGTAGTCGCGCTCAGGATGGCCAGCAGAAGCTCCACCACGTTGTCTTCCTCTCCCTAGCGAGGAGGTCTCAGCACAGCCGCCGTTCCGGTGACGGGCGTTCATATCATTCCGGTGACGAGTGTTCTACGAAATGTAAATCGTAATCAGAAATCGCTGTATTGCTGAACCTACAGTAAGGTACGCCTAAGGCGATTTCTTGGGACGCGTCTGGACGTACTTTTGGATTTATTTGAGATCGAAAAATTCGGTCCAATCGCATTGATTAATATTTGGAATAGCCCCTACATTGTTCAATATCATTAATGCGGAGTGCATTTTTACTGAAGATTTGCTTTTGGTTTAATAAAACTGACGTATATACTTGAAAACTGACGGAGGGTGATAGGACGTTTCATTAATATTTGATTGACACAACACACACTTCCACTTTGCTTCGCGAATAAGGAACCGACAAATCGATAATATTCACACCGACAAGTTTTCATGGTGGTAGCAGTGTAGTTGACGGTAGACCACTAAGCGTATCGCTTCGTACTATTCGTAAAATACGAAAGCTACATTAATGGCCGTTATTCACCACTTTTTTCATATGCCAGCAATAAAGCGATGTTTAAGCATACAACATTTCATAGCGATGTTGAATATTATCATTTTGAACATTAGAAGTCTTTGTTCATTAAAATACATCGCAGTCTCACTCAGCGACTGTCAACCACGCCGATTGAGCGCACATCTTTTATCAATTGCAAGCCTTTTAGATGCTCGCGAGGCCTCCTTCACTTTCTCCTCCGCAATTAGAAAGGACGTCAATTTTTTGCAGAGTTCTTCGCGGAATCCGGGTATATCAACCTGCAAAAACAGATTGTAAAGTAGAAGCAATAGACATGCACTTAATCCCCAATAACAGAGGCGAAGAAATGGCATACAACGTCGAATTAGGGTTCTGCACCATTGTATATTGCTTCAATGTACTTCATTACAAATACCCCGCAATCAACGCCATTATCTTGTAAAGGAGCATTGTATGCCATGCGATAGATCCACTCGCTAGTATCGACTCCCAAAATGGCTTTGAGGAAACCGATCTGAGAATAATGCAACCGATAGTAAATTCATGACCCCAGTACACGACTTGTTCCTCACATAGATATTGAAACTTACGAGATGGGAAATGTCTAGCCGTAAACCACTGTCAACTTCCAACGAATTGTAACACCATAGTTGTTTTTCGCGTAAATCCATCACGTATAAGACCCAATGCTTTTCAGATTGCCATAGTGTAGGAATCAATATCTGCAAATAGATCGAAAAATTGATGTTAGCACTTGTTATGCTGTAATATTGCACTCTAGGTTTGTTTGCTTACCTTTTCACTTGACAAAGGGTCTCTGCAGTGATTACCGTTAACCCAATAAGGTATGCCGTCTTGAAATCCACTAGAGTATGGAAAACGGCGTAAGATAGTCTGCAAACCCAAACATTGCTAACACTAACGATAACATACGAATCAATTGAAATAAATCAATAACGAAAAACAACATAAAATAAAACCGATATACCATGAAATACGGGCTTACGACGCATATAGTCTGGCTTGGTGCGCTGCTTTTAATATAACTGACGAAATCGGATATAGTCTGTTTGCAGCAAATATGTTGTTGTTAACGGACGTACACATGGCTTACGTATATAGACAACTGCTACTAGTTTCATACTAACAAAATTACTTATCATGTTGTATTGTGCGAATTCACTCTGCATTCTGTTGATGTCCTCCACGGGTGATTGACTAAGTTTTCGCCCAACTTCGTCGGTGGATGTGCGACTGAAATGAATATGGACATTGCAACGAACGATATTGAAAATACATTATACAGTACACAAAACACAAATTGCAAAAAATGGCATGAAACAGACGGATTTTGATGAAAATGTAGACGATGTGTAGACAATATACCCATGATTCACCATTGTTGATCGTGTAGCTATCTTCGTCTGTGTAAGTTTGTATGTATGAAGGAACCGTCTATTTGATTGTTGCTGGTTCACGAAGTAGAAGACAAACACAGCTTCTAGTACCCGTGCGACTATTTATGACCTAAAAGATGTACTGCTCAACCAACATGATCAATGAATACTGTATGACAAATCAAACATTTATTGTTATCCATTGTAACTGAGTAATTCGACTACATATTGTGGTTATCGTTGAATAGCGATTTGTGTAGCAATACTCGGCCTTTGTAAATGGTGTTAGTCAATGCCGATTTGCGGTGTTAAACGATACTAGTATAAATTGATAGTGAACGTTTGTTCATAATAACCCCACGGATCTAAAAAAAAACCCACGGGTTGAACCACATATCGATTGTGAGAAATTGTGCTTTACCACTCACACTTGCACTTCGACTGTTAAAGCGAACAATGTTCCCCCTGTACCAGATGAAGATGTTGACTTACCTCTTAAGAAATGAAGTGAGGAAGAGAAAAGACATATTGAGTAGCCTTTTATTTATAATATATGGATACAACATTTCACAGGATAACAATAATGATTTCAAAAGGCAATTGGAGGTGTCACAGGAATCTCGTGTAGGCAATTAATTTAGTTGTCATGCCTCTTTGCATGCCCCGATCTCCACAATGCCGGGTATGTTTTTGCGTTTATAGTCATTTGTCACTGACGACTTGCGGTCTGTGGTTGGATTTGCTTAAATCGATAGATAGCGATTTTTTGCTTCTGCATGAAGTCGATCGATGACATCACTGTATGGCGATTTGTGGTTATCGTTGATTAGCGATATGTGACATCGCAGCATAGCGATTTGAGGGTATTGTTCGACTGTCGCTCTAAGCGCGATGACAATGGTTGTTCAAGTAAGCTTTTTTGGGGCATTGACCAAGGTTGCGCTTCATTTTATGATCCAAGTAGGCTTTCAACCGCGCAGGTGATAGCATACTTAGATCATAAAATGGAACGCAACCTTGCTCATTGCCCGAAAAAAGCTTACTTGAACAACCTTTGTCATCCCGCTTTGATCGACATTCGAACAATACACTCAAATCACTTCACTGCGATGCCACATATCGCTAATTAACGGTAATCACAAATGGCCATACAGTGATGTCATCAATTGACTTCCTGCAGAAGCAAAAAATCGTTATCTATCGATTTAAGCAAATCAAACCACGGACCGCAAGTCGTCAGTTACAAATGACTATAAATTCAAAAACAAATCCGGCATTGTGGAGATCGGGGCATGCAAAGAGGCATAACAACTAAATTAATGGCCCACACGAGATTCTTGTGTCCCATACCTATCTGTCGAATGCATCAGAGCCTGTCATGAAAGAGAAAATATTAGACACTGAATTAAGTTTCACAAGAAATGCATACCTCCTTGCAACATTGATTACATACCAAAAGACTTGTAAAACTGTAGCGATCGTTGCCGGAAATCTGGTCGGGAGGAATGTAGGTTTGAACGTTTGGTGGTATTTCGACATGGTATTGCTGCATGATGGACATTACACGAGTTAGCTATTTGACAAGATTCTCGCAATGGAAAACAATATAATGTTTTACATACCTGTTCATTGCAAGGGCCTTGTTGTTTTTTATTACAGGTAGGTTGTTTCTTAATCCTCTTCTTGCCAACCAATTCTACTGCACCCTTTGCCCTCCGACGACTGCGATCAAAGGCAGGTTTTCTTTTGATACCCTTCGCTTCATGAATATGTCCATCATAATCAACAACGTTCACTACTGACTTGTTGAAGATAATGTTTACGCTTCGGTGCAACTTCTCAGGAGTGTCAAGCGAAACATGATTTTGACATACGCTTTTCGATCCCATTATCTTCGTTTGGTATTCATTCGCTGCAACGGACTTAATGTGAATTAACTCCACGTTTTCAAGTAACTCCGTTGCAGCTTTTCTCACACATGCATAGCCTTCTTCACTTCTCGATGCCAAATCAGCAACATGCATGAATGACCTACACAGTTGTTGGTAACGGGAGGCTATGTGGCACTTCTCGTCAACACCAGATTTACTCGCATTGTCCATAACGAGCATTTCAATCTTCGCGCGTCTGGTCCATCTTCGCATTACGTAAGACTCAGCTATTTCTTGTATCTTCTCTTGATTGAGTGTCTTTAATGCATGACAGCATAGAATGCCTTTGAATTCATACATTTTGCACGAACATTCTACCCTTCCGTTGTCAACATTGTACGTGACATGTGCTTCTTGCCTTTCCTGATGCTTTTCGCCCTGACAAAAAATATGGTATTTGTGCATATTCTCGGTTTGCACGAGTCCTTCTATTTTGCAATTCATGACATGCAACACCTCTTTCTTGATCCATTCAAATACAGTTAGTGTATACAGAGCTGTAGGTCGCATCAATATTTCCATGCCAAAAGTTTGAGGTCGTGTATTGAAGCATTTCACGTCATATTCAAGCTCATTTTGTCTTAGACCGTCTACAAATAATTCATATTGTTCCATGAAACGAAACATTGTTAAACATGAATACAAAGTTTTCTTCAGGGTGGCATACATAGATTCGGCTCTTTGTGTGCTTATCATACCTGCACAAAAGTATTGTCTTCCATATGCCAATGCCCACTTCTCTTTTTCTGCATATAAATTTTGTAACTACAGACAGTCAGTAAGGTCGTATGTCTTAATCATTTTGTCCCAATCTGACTTAAAAGTGACCTCGTCTACACTATGAAGTACACACCTTGTAAACGATTTGTCAAACCCTGTATTCTGATTAAATATGTGTCCTATGTTCTTTGCAGCATTTTGAAAGATATGCCACAAACATAGGCGATGATGTGCATCTGGCCACACATGAAGCACTGCAGCCGCAATTGCGTGATCACCATCTGTAAGTACAGTTTCAGGATGCTTCCCGTTCATTGCCTGTGTAAATACTCTGAACAACCACTCAAAGCTTTGCTTGGTCTGGTCATACACAAAAGCATCGCCTAATATACAACTCTGTGCGTGATGGTTCACTCCCACAAACTGCACAAATGTCCACTGTTCAGTATTAATCTTTACTGTAGTATCAAATACAAGCACATCATTGAAGCATTCATAATCTACTCTAGACTTTGAATCTGCCCAAAACATATTCACAGCATATCCATCTTCGTCCACTTGAATTGCACTAAAGAAACCATGTTCATTGCTTGATTTATTCTGCAAGTAGCGAACCAAACAACATATTTCTCCGTTCTTCATGTTATCTGTCCTCTTCTTTCTCAAGTGGTTTCTTAGATCCAAAGGAGTGAATGGCACATTTTCGCGACCACCATCTATGCGGGTAAACAAATTGTATGTCTTCCTTGGTGCAATGCCGGCGCTATCAGCTATTTCAGCCATTGCAGCATGCGCTATAGTTACTTTACGATGTGACCTTAGCATAGCAGTCATATATGATGCAGATAAATCATGATTATGATCACTGATTAAAGTACGCACGACAAATTTCCCATTCAGATGTCTTCTCAAAACCAATCTCGCCTGACATCCACATCTTGATTCTGGCATGCTCCTTGTTGGATTTCCCATTGATTTCTTCCAACCTTGCTTGGAACAGACATATGTCTTTCTAACCAAGACACCCTGTGCATTTTTTGACCAAGAAAACTGTGAACACCCCAAATTTTTCAAAGATTTGCAAAATGACCCTTTTGCCCCTAACTCCATCTTCTGAGAAATCAAAGCAAAATTCTTCAGACTTTCTGGATTAAAAACCATATTGATCCATTTAAAATCGTTTTCAGGTTCAAATCCGGTGCTTTAAATCCATATTTCCTCAAAATCCGGATCCTAACTCATTTCTGAAGAATTTTTCTCAAAATGGCTTTAAAATTCTCAAAAAAATTCTCTTTTGTAAATATTTTTGCAAAAACACCAAAAAAATTAGTTTTAACCTTTGTTTTCTCGCAAATCTTAGGATTTTATTCTAAAAATACAAAAAAATTGAAAATAACACAAAAACCAAGAAAATTAGGAAAGTTATGAGAAAAACAAATGGGTTTAAGCATTTTAAAATCAATTTTGCTAAAAAAAATCAATTTAAAACTGTTTTATGAAAAATCTTTTTACACGGAGCCTCTTTTTGGAAAAACCAATTTTTTTTTTACAAACGAAACCTTCTTAGGGTTTCTCTTGGGGAAAACCTCGGAAAAAGGATGGCCGCGCCCTTCTTCATCACCCTTCTCTTTCTCTGCTCCTTCTCTCCATCTCCACCTTCTGTTTCCACCGATCGCCCCCCTTTCCTCCCGTCGATCTCTAACCGAATCCCTCCCGAACCTTTGTCCTCTTCTTTAAGAATGGGCAGAGGTAAACCCTATAGACACCGCTTCTTCACCTCCCCATTCACATCTTCTTCCTCTTTCCATCCTACCACTTGATCGGATTTTCTTCTGAAGGAAAGATTTCAATCCATTTCCGTCCAGCCTTCTTCTTCCTCTGGAGTTCTCCTGGTAGAAGAAAAGCCCCTTTTTCCATATTGTAGCATTAAATAATCCGGTAAGTCGCCTTCCATTTCTCCTCTGATTTTCCCCTTTTCATTATTTGGTTTGGAAAATTTCCCATTACGGCTTCACTACAGCATTCTCGGTGGCGTTGAGTTGCCTGTGCAACACCAACCCACCATTATGCTATAGCAAAACGGAACGACTCTGTTCCAATACATTTTTTTTGTGTTCTTTACGTTTTCCATTTTTTTTTTGGTTTATATCACAATTTCTCCAATGCTCTGCTCTATGTTGATAATCAGGAAGCACGTTGATCTCTCTTGAATATTTTTTTTCTTCTCTTTCTTTCTTTCATTATTTTTATTGATCGTTCATCTATCTTGTTCCATTATGCTGGTAAAAAATTTCCAGTTTGCGTGTGCTCATTTTCTCTTGCTGCTTGGTTTTCTATCCTTGATTTTATCGATTATCGCATTGTTGATTTCTGTTAGATGCATTTTTTTTTGTTTTCTTTCATCTTTCGAAATATTTTGGTAGCAAGATGATAAGTCGTTGGTGCTTGGAAGGACATAGGTACCAAGAAAGAGTAATCTGAGCCCAAATTTGGATGACTTTGCTAAGTGGGCAGGTAATCCCTGGTTCTGCAAAATTTTAACGCTGTACCCACAGGAGGCTGAAGACGTTAATCACCCTCTCGGGCATATCATCTAGTGGAATGATCAATCCACCAGTCTTGGATTGGGGTCCTAATCATCGGCTTTCCCTTTTTGCTTCCTTTTTGGGCTAATTGGTTTGAATAGAACAAGTATTCTTGATGGAATCTGCTAGATAAATTTACTTTTAAGTTACTGAATATCAGTAATTGTTGTGGTCATATGCGAATTTGATTGGGAAAATGGTGGTGCGGAATTGATTTTAAAGGAACCATAACATTTATCTTTGGTTCATTCATTTGTTGACTTAATCCTTTCCCCACACTTATAACTTATAGGTATTAGTATCTCCCATGGATGATAAAACCAGTTACGCACTGATTGGTTCGTTTTCCCATCATTAACCTCTATCATCTATTTGTGACTCATTAACTCTGATTCGTTTGCACTCCAATGAAGAACAAACTGATAACGATGAACTATCATAGCACAGCCCAACAAACAAATGAACCGATCCTTTTGTGGAGTTCCTAAGTGCACGATCTCCAGCTTACCATTTACTGTTTTCTAAAGGCCTGTGATCCACAAGTTTTGGCTTGAAAGAAGGTGGTTGTTCCAGAGGAGTCTCAATGGATGTTGGGATATAAGAATCATGGAAATCTAGATTTGAGCTCTGTTTAATGTCAGATATTTTTGCAGTTTTTAATCTGATGAATGGGTCGAATGATGGAATTTTAGCTCATTTTGTGACCAGTCTAGTAGAAAATTGACATTAAACTCATTCTTTTGTTTTCCTTAAAGCTTTTGTGCTGATATTCTGGAACAAAATGTTTGTAGTATACAATGAACATGCAACTAATGCTATTGAGAATGAAGGCCAGTAGCTTGCAATTGAATGCCTGAAGTGATCACTCTGAAACATCTTTGATGTCACGAGTGGTCATGCGCCAAGAGGTCTTCCTGTGCTTGATGCAAGTAGTTATATTAATGATTTCTGGTTCCTTATGCTACAATGTCACAAGGTGCTACTAATCAAGTTTCCATTGTACCTGCTGAGGATGCTACTATCAGGTGCTATTGATCAAGTTGTTATATTAATGATTGCTGGTTTCTTTCAGCTTGTGTTTTTGAGGTTGCAGGGATTTACTGATTTGAGTTCTGGGAGGAGTGAAATTCTAAAGAAAAAAAATATATAGTAACTTCTTTTGGTGTCTGCAATTCATTTTCTGGCATTAAGCTTGAAGAGAAAGGTGGGTTTCACTTTGTTTCATGTTACAGTATGTATTTAGCTTAGTTTACATTTTCTACTATCGGAAGTGTATATCTTATGAAATATGTTTCTCTCCCCTTCATACTAGTTGATTCTTATCAAGCCCAACGGCTGTTGATATTTGCCATAGTAAGTTTAATAACCATCTTGCGATTTTTTTTTTTTAGATTGATGACATTTGTGATGTTTGGAATCTATGTGTTATGCTTTTAATTTTCTTCCAGAGTTTTTATTCCAATCCATACAAAATATTAATCATGTCATCGCCTTTCATTTTCCCATTTCATTATATTCATGACTCCATCACCTGCTGTGCACAGCAGAGGGCGCAACACCATCTCAGAAATATCTCATGAACCAGCATCATTGTATTTGTTCCAACACATGATAGTCTTCTTACCTGCTGATTGTTCATAGCCCTGCACAATACTCTCTCACCTACCCATCCTTGTAACCCAGACACTGGTTAGGACTCTCCTACTGTTATGTTTGCTACAGGTTTACTATTCACTACCCATCTCATCTCGGCCTTGCACTCACTGTGCAAATCTTCTCATCATCTTTACTAGCACACGCCCACTTTCCTTCATCTATATCACATATACCTATCCTCATTCACCGCCCACAGCAGCAGCTGCCCTCAGTCTTAAAACACAGTCCCAATACCATCCTGTCTACAGCCAACCTGTGGTTACGTCCTTGCAGCCTCATCAACCCCTCCACTTGTGGTAACCTGTCACATATTTACAGCAGTGCCTAGCACTGCTGTAACCATTTGCATAGCAGTGCCCATGCACTGCTATGATTCAATGTATCCGCCACCATAGCCTATCCGGTGCACATACAAAGAATCATCTTCAGCTCTCATAAGCGTTGCTAGCATAGCATGTATACATGCTTAGCTCCAGCATTATGCACCACATGTACACAACATATGAACACCAGCTGTTAGCCGTTTCCTGCATTCAGCTTGACATCATCTATCATTCCAACACATTGATTATCAGCAAGCCTATCACCATTGAGTGTATAAAAATACACTCTGACATGTGTTCTCTCACAAAGTCAAGGCTTTGTAAATACATTTTAAATCACTTCCGGATTAAGTTTATGGTATCATATACACTTTTCCACATGCCTTTTATACATCTATTGGGAGTTTCATATACTTTTCACTATATTTTGGTTGTATGCTAACCATGCCCTTCTTTTCGGAGAAAATACATGGAAATTGTTATCCTCTTTTTCTAGAATTAGAGACTCATGTGAATATTTTCAAGAATGTAATAGTTAGACTATAATGAAAGTTTTACATTTCAAGTATTAGAATAGAATATATGAGCATACATGCCTTAGAGAATATTTGTTTTTATATCATTTTTTTCTCATTTCTCAAATTCTCACAATGGTGGAACACGAATGACACGTGCACCATTTCGTAAGAGGTAATTGATACTAAGTTGATGATCCACATCAATGGCCATAGTCAGGGTGTGGACAAAACTTAGCATTTTTATCTTTTACAAAATAACACTGGATCCTCACTAGATCCATTTTCAAAATTCATCATATTTTCCATAAATATTTTCTTCTTTTATCAGAATTTAACTTAAAATTAACTCAATATATATACCAATGGCCATAGTCAGGGTATATTGAGGGTTAATTTCATTTTAAATTCTATAGAAGCACCAAAAAGGTATTTTATCCTTCATTTGAATTTAGATATGACTATTATATAATACATTCAATGACCATAGTCAGGAGTGTATTATATCATTAGTCTTATTTAAATTCATTTAAAGAATGAAATATGATTTTCAAATCCAATTTCAACTTATTCAAATTCATTCATCATATAGGATAGAATTGCATCATACTTTCAAAACTTCTTTTTCAAAATCCCAAGTGTTTCTTCTTCTTCATCAGATCTTATTCAAATCCAATTCTATCTCGTTTTAAGATTCAAAATTTCAACTTCAAAGTCCAATTTGACTTTGAAACTCCAAAATCACTTTATATTCAAAACTCAATTCAAAATCCAATTTCAAAGTTTAATTTAACTTTGAAGTTTCTGATTCATCTTCTGATTCAAAAATCAAGTTTTCTTCAAGTTTTAAATCAAAGTTGAGACTGACTCTGAATCTCAAAATCCAAACCTTCCTAAAATTCAATCTGGGTTTTCAAAACCCAGATCCATCTTCAAAAGTCCCATTTGGACTTTCAAAACCCAAAATCCAAAGTTAATCTCAGCTTGGATCCAGATTTCCAAGTATAAACTCCATTCCACTTTGGATCTCCCATCACAGATCCAAATTCCATTTAGGATCCAAATCCTTATTCCACTTTGGATCTCCAATCACAAGATCCAAATTTTATTTAGGATCCAGATCCTCATTCTACCATTGGATCTCAGATTCGGATACAAATTCCAATTCTTAGGATCCAGAACCCAATTCTACATTGGATTTCAGACTTCAGATCCAAATTCACCTTAGGATCCAAAACCAATTCTACCTTTGGATCTCAGATTATAGATCCAAATTCCAAATTCTTAGGATCTAGATCCCTATTCTACATTGGATCTCAGATTCAGATCCAAATTCCAATTCTTAGGATCCAGAATCTAATTCCCCTTTGGATCTTAGACTTCGGATCCAAATCCATTCTAGGATCCAAAACCCAATCCTACATTGGATCTCAGACTTCAGATCCGAATCCATTCTAGGGTCCAGAATCCAATTTTACTACGGATCTCAGACTTCAGATCCAATTCCCTCTTAGGATCCAGAGTCCAACCCTATCTCGGATCTCAGATTTAAGATCCAAATACCATCTTGGATTCCAAATTTTGAATCCGATTCCATTCAAAATTCCAAATCCAAATTCCACTTTAAATCCAATTCTTAAAACCAATTCCATTTTCATTCCAGATTTCAAATCATGCTTCCATTTTCAGATCCTAAATTCAAAATTCAGCTTTGAACTCTATTCAGAGTCCAGATCTTGGATTCAGATTTCATCTTAAAAATCCAACTTTCAAATCAATTCCATTTCTCAATTTTTCAAATTTCCCAATTCTATCTTTCCTTCTGATTCAATTTTTTTCATTTCTATTCTGATTCAAAGTCCATTTATGACTTTGAAAATTCCTTTCATCTCAAAGTTTCAAGATCATTTTCCAAGACCAGATTCATATTCCCAAGCTTTTGATTCTTCTTAAAGCTTAGAACTTTAATCCTAAGTTCTAAGTTAAAATCATTTTCTTCACTTTATCAGATTCATCTCACTTGGGAAAATCTTCAAAATATCTCAAAAAGAGCATACATCTTTGCATTTGCACAAGCATGATTCTTTGTGCATCTAGACTTAGGATAAATACTTAGATAAATTCATTGCGAAGCAAAAGGCATAAAATTCGACCATTGGTTCGATTACCCCTGGTAAAGGCGCCAGGAACGGTCGAACCTCGTACCGACGAGCGGATCCCGTCTCTCAGTTTTCCCGCAAATATTTTTCAAAAACGGAGGCGAGTTATTTCAAATATTTTCAAAATCAAGGTCAAGTGAGACCTGCAAAAGATTTCCTCTTCTCTTCTCTTCTTTCTTTTCTTTTCTCTCTTTCTTTCTGTCTTTTTATCTTTCTCCCTTCAAAAAGGAGGAAAATAAGAGGTTGGAAAGGAAAAGAGAAGAGAAAAAATATTACGAGAGGAAAAATTTTGCGATGATCACAGGTTTGGCGACCGAGATGGGACCCGTCTTCGTTCGGTCGAATTTAATGCCTTTTCTTTTGCTTTGACATTATCTAAGTCTTTATTCTTCAAAATGTCAGCTACATTTTTCATGCAAACCTTAGGAGCCTAGATTTTGTCCTAAGCTGATATCATTACATATAGGATTTAAGTATGGTTTGGTAGGACCATATTGAGGAGATTATTCATGTTCATATTAGACTTAGGTCTTAAATACAACTCTCCTCAATTTTAGGGATTGAATGCAAAACAATGTATGCAAGTGTATGCTTCTCTTCATTTTAATCTATCTCTTTAGGACTTGCATTAGAGCCTTCTGATTTCTTGCATGTTGCCCATATTTTGAAAACCTCCTTACCTATATTGTCCCGGTCTTCACGTTGCTGGGCTGTCTCACTGAACCATAGTTCAGGAGAGAGCCTCACAACTGGACCACCTATTTGGGTTCGCGCCCCCCTGCCACGTACCTAAGGGTCATAGTCCGAGGTATATCGGTAGGTGCTCAAGGATGTTGGGAAGCCATTACTTTAGAACTGGAGAAATATTTCTATGCCACGTACTTCGAGCTTCGGTTTGAGTATATCGGCGTATCTTGATTGAAATCAGATGATCTGAACCCTAGAGTTAGGATTAAGGTCCTACAAGCCATTTCAAAATATTGCATTTAGAGTCGGCCTCTAGGGAGTGCTGTTTATGTATCCTTGTTTATATATCTATGATTGTATGATATTCTCTATATCTTTCAAAACCCTGGGTGTATATTATTCAAAATTTTCTCTTTATTTTAAAATCCAGGTGTATTTTCCTTTTTCTTCTCTTAATTTCTTCTAATTCTTTTTTTGACCCTGCCTGCAAATTTTTGAAATCATTTTCTATATTCTATTCCTTACCCTCATTTACAATAAAACATCTTTGTCAGAAGATGTCCTTTTTAAAATTAAACTTTTGTTCATATTTTACTTGTTTATCCTTTTTTTCGGAAAAACAATGCGGTTGTCGCAAATTTTGGTGACAACCCGATCCCTCGTAATGGGATATTTTCATTGCCAAATTGTGATTTCATCCTTCATTAAAATTTCCTTCCTAAGTCTTTTTCTAAAAACCCTCCATTCATTTACAGAGTGAAAACATCAACGTTTCATCATGGTTCAAACGAGAGCGAAAAGAAGGGCAGCTCAGCAGCACAATGACAGCGAAGTGGAAGAAATAAACTCTTCCAAATTGTCTCGAAAACATAAATCAGAGGAAGATGATGTTGACCCGACAATGTATAAGATCTTTCAAAAAATGATGGCAAAGATGATGTCTGAGCAAGGAGGGGCAAGTTCAAAGAAGATATCCTCTAAGAGCAAGACCAAGAGAAAGCCAGTGAAGAAGCATATCAGGATCAACAAGAAGAGGGTCCAGCAGGACAGCACATCTGAGGGCACGGAATCAGCAGATGAGGACTCCGAAGAAAAGCAGTTTGTATTCATCCCAAAACATCTGCGACAACCCAAGAAAGTGGCAGAAAAACCTGAATCAGTCAATAAACCTAAAGATGGAATCCCGACAGAAGATTCAGTTCAAGCATTAACTAAAATGGTCAGAGATCTGCAGACTCGAGATAAGGGGAAGAGGGTGTATACCAGACAAGACTTCTACTTTGTAGATGGGGACAACAACTTGGAAGATCTCCCCCGAAAGTTTATTAAGTTCGATGGGTCCGGCAACCCAAAGGCCCATCTCGCAATGTTCTTTGCCGAATGTGCCAGGTTCAGTGAAGACAATCGAGCCCTCTTCTTATGATTTCCTCACAGTTTGGAGGGCGTAGCAGCTAAGTGGTATGCAGAGCACATCAACCCTGTCGAGCTGCGTGATTTTGACAAAGTTGTCAACTTGTTTGTAGAAAGATTCATGTTCAATACTGAGGCACCGCCAACCCTTAATCACTTATGCAATTTGAGACAGGATGACAACGAAAAGGCCATAGATTTTATCCGTAGGTGGAGAGATACCTGCAACAAGATGAGGACCCCCGTCTCAGAGGAACATGCCCTTCAACTCATCCTCAATAACTTCTCTCAACCCCTGAAAAGCCTCATTTTCCCATACCCTTCCAAGTCATTTATTGAGTTGACTAAGCGAGCTGAATGGCTCGAGTTGGGAATAAATAACGGAGTCTATGATGGCACCACTCTGGCAAAGGACAATCAAGATATAAAGAAGAAAACCCATTTCACTCTTTCCGCTGGTCCCTCATCCGACAACAAGGGTAACAAGGAGGATCATGTTAGCAATTCAGAAGGATTCAGGGGTCAAAAAGGAAGGTCTTCCAACAATAATAAGCCTTCCCAACCTAATTCTCAGCAGCGGGAAAAGAATCAGGAAAAAACAAAGCGCAAGGATTGGGGTCCTGACCGCGAATTCACCCCTTTGGAGCAAACACTCGATGAGGTTCTGGAATATATGCTCACAAAGAATATGATTCGTCTGCCAAAAGCTGGCGATCCTTCAGTAGTCTTGGGCAACTTCAAGGAACAGTTCTGCAAGTATCATCGAGCAATGGGACACGACACAGAGCACTGCTTCGTTCTGAGAAACATCGTCCAAGACTGCATCGATAAACACCTTCTGATAGAGGAGAAAACTGAAGAGCAGCCTGCCGTCCTGGCATAACCTCTTTCAGATCGTTCAAAAGGCTAATGACACTAGGGTCTTTTCTGTTATCCTCCATTTTCTTTATCAAACCATCCTGTAAGGGCAAGTCAGCCCGAGTCTTTTGCGACCTTTTAGTCAAAGATACTTATAAATATTTCAGTCAGTTTTGCTTATAAATGAAATGTCAATTTCCTTTCTTTGAGGTTCAATTCTTATTTCTTTTCGCGATAATTGAGGCACCTTTTATTGTTTAAATTTTCATTTACACTTTTAAGTATTCTTTTGCCACCAAATTCCTATTCTTTTCAAAAATACGAGACAATCCTGACATCATTCATGAGAGAAATGATATTACCTATGAGGGTTTTTCAAAAACCATGAAAATCTTAGTTCAAATATTTTTTACAACTTTTTTTAAAAAGATCAACCCTTGTGTTGATCATATTTTTCTACAAATTGATTTTGAATCATTGCATTTCAAAGATCAACCCTTGTGTTGATCATATTTTTTTTATAAATTGATTTTGAATCATTGCATTTCAAAGATCAACCCTTGTGTTGATCATATTGATTTCGAATTATTGCATTTTAAACATCAACCCTTGTGTTGATCATATCTTCCAAAATTGGTCTTTCAAACCATTGCATTTCATAGATCAACCCTTGTGTTGATCATATTTTCTAAAAATTTGGTTTTCAAATCATTACATTTAAAGATCAATCCCTTGTGTTGATCTCATTTTATTTCATTTAAAGATCAATCCCTTGTGTTGATCTCATTTTCCAAAAAAGAAATTTTGATTTCATTTCATTCAAAGATCAATCCCTTGTGTTGATCTCATTTTCCAAAAATTTGATTTCATTACATTCAAAGATCAACCCTTGTGTTGATCACATTTTCTAAAAAGATTGATTTCGAATAAATACATTCAAAGATCAACCCTTGTGTTGATCATATTTTCTAAAATTTGGTTTCGAATCATTACATTCCAAGATCAACCTGCGTGTTGATCATATTTTTCTAAAAAATTGATTTCGAACCATGGCATTCAAAGATCAACCCTTGTGTTGATCATATTTTCTAAAAATTGATTCCAAATCATTACATTTAAATATCAACCCTCGTGTTGATCATATTTTCTACAAATTGGTTTTCAAATCATTGCTTCAAAAAAAATTAACCCTCATGATGATCTCTCATGAATGATTCCCTTTCAAAGATTAGTTCTCGTGGTTAATCCTTCTTTCCAAAAATGATTTTCTCATCTTCTTCTCTCATTTTATCCCATATGCAGGTAGGATCAAACTCTTTTTCTCATCTTTATCAGTTTTATCAATTTTATTCATTTTTATTATTCATCCATTTTTCTTAAATTCTTATTAATTCTTATTTCAAAAATTACCCTTTCAGGTTAAGGGATAAACCTGATGCCTCCTTTTAATGAGGTATTATTTTTTATTTCTCCTCCCCTTCCGGTTAAGGGATAAACCTGAAACCTCATCATACGAGGTCATTATTTCTTCAAAACAAGGAATAGTCTTGAATGTCTTTCCTCCTCCTTTAAAGCTTCATTAATCTCTGCCAAATCTCTTCTTTATCAAATTTTCAAGCTTTGCTGATTCTTTTGATTCTTTATCAAACTTTTATCAATTCTTGCCAAAATTTTATTTCAGCCCCATTCAGGATAAGGGGTTAATCCTAAAAATCAGGCCACATACAGCTTAACTATGATGGTCTATTTCAATCCACAAGTTGAATCCTTTCTTTAGGTTGAATTCCTATAGAATCAAAAGCCCATAGGTCGAACCCCTGTCAAATGAATATAACTCACAAGTTAAATTCCTCTTGAACTAAAATTTCTTCTCAAAACAGTCGATCTTTAGGTTGAACACCTACTGCTCCGCAGTCCTTAGGTTGAAATCCTTTAGGACCATTCCTTCCCTCGATCTTTAGGCTGAACCCCTACTGATCAGCGAGCTTTAGGTTGAACACCTACTGCTTCGCAGTCCTTAGGTTGAAATCCTTTAGGACCATTCCTTCCCCCGATCTTTAGGCTGAACCCCTACTGATCAACGAGCTTTAGGTTGAACACCTACTGCTTCGCAGTCCTTAGGTTGAAATCCTTTAGGACCATTCCTTCCCTCGATCTTTAGGCTGAACCTCTACTGATCAGCGAGCTTTAGGTTGAACACCTACTGCTTCGCAGTCCTTAGGTTGAAATCCTTTAGGACCATTCCATCCCTCGATCTTTAGGCTGAACTCCTACTGATCCGCGATCTTTAGGTTGAACACCTACTGCTTCGCAGTCCTTAGGTTGAACACCTACTGCTTCGCAGTCCTTAGGTTGAAATCCTTTAGGACTATTCCATCCCTCGATCTTTAGGCTGAACTCCTACTGATCCGCGATCTTTAGGTTGAACACCTACTGCTTCGCAGTCCTTAGGTTGAAATCCTTTAGGACCATTTCATCCCTCAATCTTTAGGCTGAACTCCTATTGATCAGCGAGCTTTAGGTCGAACACCTACTGCTTCGCAGTTCTTAGGTTGAAATCCTTCAGGACCTTTTCTTTCTGTCTTTAGGCTGAACTCCTACTGATTCGCGATCTTCAGGTCGAACTCCTACTAATTCACAGTTCTCATTTTAAATTCCCTTCAGATCATTCATAAGTCAGTCTATAGGTTGAATTCCTACTAATCCATATTCTTTTTATGGTTCTTTGGCTGAATTCTTATCGAACCACATTCATCTTTCAAGAAGTAAACCTGTAGGATGAATTCCTACCAATCCATATTCTTTTGCAGTTCTTAGGTTGAATTCCTATTGAACAAAATTCATTTTTTTGTAGGCTGAATCTCTACTGATCTATATTCTTTTGTTGAAATCCTATTAAACCAAAATTCATTTTTTTCAAAAATCCAATCTGTAGCTTGAATTCCTACTGATCCATATTTTTTTGCTGTTCCTAGGTTGAAACCCTATTGAACCATATTCATTCTTTCGAAAATGCAGTCTATAGATAAATTCTTTTTAGTCACAAATTCTTTTACAAAATTCTTGTGTTGAAATTCCTATTAAATTAAAATTCATTTTTTTCCAAAATTTCAATCTGTAGGATGAATCCCTACGGATCCAATATTCTTTGCGACTCTTAGGTTGAGTCCCTGTTGAGCCAATGTTGTGTGATAAAACCAGTATTTTCATGTTATTTCCTCCAAAATTTCAGCTAAAGGATGCATCAAAATCTATATTGAGTGATTATTTTACAAAAGGAATTCTGGAACATTATGCCAATTTGCTGAAAACAGTTGTTGACTCCAATATTCTTGCTACACAAAAAGAATTTCCTTAGATTACCTCCTGTATTTCCTTCCAAGAAGGTGAAACTTTTTGCGAAAAAGAGGTCAAATTCAAATATTTTCCTGTTGATCAACCAAAAGGATGTAAGAAATATCCTCGATATGATCAATAAAAGAAATCTTCAATGATGTTGAAAAGCCAGAAGCGAATTGATATTTATCTTGGCTATGGTGTGTATTTTAAAATGACTTTCTGACAATCAGGCAGTGGAAATATCTTGAGCTATAAAAAGAATCCACTCAACTCATATCTTCTCATTTCATTTAAAAAGTTGCAATCAAATATCCGCAAAAGGGATCTCTCAATTGTCGTCAAGATGAAGGCGAATTAAGCGAGTAGACCCCCGGGGCCAAAGAAGATTTGAAACATCTCCAAGATGACGGAGTTTGTGACGGATCCTTCCAGGGAAAGTTCAGATCACCGTCGAGATGAAGGCGAGTGTGATGAACCTACCGACAAACCCTAAAAGATATTTGATTTCTGCTATCGTCTAAAGACCTTTTGAGCCAGTGAGATCAATAAAACCCCTGAGATAAAAGAAGGATCAGAGCATCACCAAGATGAAGGAGTTTGTGACGTGCCCTTCCGTGAAAAAAGAGAAAAAGTCAGGACATCCAAATGAAGGATGATGAGGAAAACCCGAGAAAGCCCAATGACTCAAAAAGAGTGCAAAAAGATCATCGTGGGAAAACACCCAGATATCAAACTGCCAAAATTGCCAGAAGTCATCTTTTCTCATGCAAAATTCTTTTATCAATATCTCTTCGCTTCCTGCTTTTATGAAATTAAGAATATTTCTTTTATTCTCATATCAGGGAAATGGATAGCTTCCTTGAAGAAAATCATCAGTGCTAAATTTTTGAATTTGACTCTTAAAACCGAGGAGCTAACCTCATTAGAGGAAATACTCTAGGTAAAAGAGGGAATATCTTTTCACATACATGCACATTTAGAAGCATCTGAATCTGCTATGATTTTATCTTATTGGCAAAATTTTCTAGCTATTCCAAGAATGAAATAAACATTCAATATCCATTCTGATGCAACCTAGCGTTGTTTATATCTTCCAGAAGAGTTGCCTCATTCAGTTGAAGTATCTATTCCTATCTCATCGCGGTTTCTTCAGTCAAGGATTCCGTATGGTGCCCCCACTCAGGATAAGGGTCAAACCTGAACCATTTGCGGAAGATCATTTGATTTCAAAAGCTATTTCAGTCTCAGCAATGAGACGCCCAATTTCTTCCCCTTTTCAAAAGTTTTAGGGAACCCTATATTTCCTCCTTTCGCAAAAACCCCTCTCGGATTTGTTCGTCCAAATTCCGAAGGTCCCATCGTGCTTTCTCCATTTTTGAGAAACTCGTATGGTAGATTTCCTATCCAGATTAAGAGTTAACCCGAGACCTCGCTTCGCAAGGTATCTTCCTTGCAGGTTTGGGTTAAACCTGAGTCACATTCCAATGAAATTCCTTGTTTTGACGAGATGTTTTCTTCCAAGTCCCATCATGGCTCTTCCCATCAAGGAACCCATGCTTTGTATATCCATCCAGGATAGGATTTCACTTAAGCTTCATTTCACAAGGCATTTTCCAAAATGTCCCATCAAGGTCCTCGTGTATTCCTTTCCTCATTTCAAATTCATCTTGATATATTTTCGTCCCATCCAGGTTAAGGGCTAAACCTGAATCATTCCAAAAAGAATATCTCGTCTCACCAATGAGACCTGATCAAAATTCCGATTTCCCACCATTTCGGGATTTTTGTCCAAAGTCCCATCACGATTTCCTCACTCTCTACTCAATCATATCATTTTTCGAGGATTTCGTCCCCCGAAAAACCATTCAAGATAAGGTTTCAAAGCTTGAGAAGCCACATTTCCCAAATAAATTCTTCCACACCCAGTTCAGAACTGTCGACTGGGGCATTTTCAAAATTTGGAGTGTTGTCTTTGCCACTAAGCTCGGCTTTCAACCGGCTTAGTAGCAAAGAGGGGCATCTATGAACACCCCAAATTTTTCAAAGATTTGCAAAATGACCCTTTTGCCCGTAACTCCATCTTCTGAGAAATCAAAGCAAAATTCTTCAGACTTTCTGGATTAAAAACCATATTGATCCATTCAAAATCGTTTTCAGGTTCAAATCCGGTGCTTTAAATCCATATTTCCTCAAAACCCGGATCCTAACTCATTTCTGAAGAAATTTTCTCAAAATGGCTTTAAAATTCTCAAAAAAATTCTCTTTTGTAAATATTTTTGCAAAAACACCAAAAAAATTAGTTTTAACCTTTGTTTTCTCGCAAATCTTAGGATTTTATTCTAAAAATACAAAAAAATTGAAAATAACACAAAAACCAAGAAAATTAGGAAAGTTATGAGAAAAACAAATGGGTTTAAGCGTTTTAAAATCAATTTTGCTAAAAAAAATCAATTTAAAACTGTTTTATGAAAAATCTTTTTACACGGAGCCTCTTTTTGGAAAAACCAATTTTTTTTTTACAAAAGAAACCTTCTTAGGGTTTCTCTTGGGGAAAACCTCGGAAAAAGGATGGCCGTGCCCTTCTTCATCGCCCTTCTCTTTCTCTGCTCCTTCTCTCCATCTCCACCTTCTGTTTCCACCGATCGCCCCCCTTTCCTCCCGTCGATCTCCCCCCTTTCCTCCCGTCGATCTCTAACCAAATCCTTCCCGAACCTTTGTCCTCTTCTTTAAGAATGGGCAGAGGTAAACCCTATAGACACCGCTTCTTCACCTCCCCATTCGCATCTTCTTCCTCTTTCCATCCTACCACTTGATCGGATTTTCTTCTGAAGGAAAGATTTCAATCCATTTCCGTCCAACCTTCTTCTTCCTCTGGAGTTCTCCTGGTAGAAGAAAAGCCCCTTTTTCCATATTGTAGCATTAAATAATCCGGTAAGTCGCCTTCCATTTCTCCTCTGATTTTCCCCTTTTCATTATTTGGTTTGGAAAATTTCCCATTACGGCTTCACTACAGCATTCTCGGTGGTGTTGAGTTGCCTGTGCAACACCAACCCACCATTATGCTATAGCAAAACGGAACGACTCTGTTCCAATACATTTTTTTTGTGTTCTTTACGTTTTCCATTTTTTTTTTTGGTTTATATCACAATTTCTCCAATGCTCTGCTCTATGTTGATAATCAGGAAGCACGTTGATCTCTCTTGAATATTTTTTTTCTTCTCTTTCTTTCTTTCATTATTTTTATTGATCGTTCATCTATCTTGTTCCATTATGCTGGTTCTGAATTTCCAGTTTGCGTGTGCTCATTTTCTCTTGCTGCTTGGTTTTCTATCCTTGATTTTATCGATTATCGCATTGTTGATTTCTGTTAGATGCATTTTTTTTGTTTTCTTTCTTCTTTCGAAATATTTTGGTAGCAAGATGATAAGTCGTTGGTGCTTGGAAGGACATAGGTACCAAGAAAGAGTAATCTGAGCCCAAATTTGGATGACTTTGCTAAGTGGGCAGGTAATCCCTGGTTCTGCAAAATTTTAACGCTGTACCCACAGGAGGCTGAAGACGTTAATCACCCTCTCGGGCATATCATCTAGTGGAATGATCAATCCACCAGTCTTGGATTGGGGTCCTAATCATCGGCTTTCCCTTTTTGCTTCCTTTTTGGGCTAATTGGTTTGAATAGAACAAGTATTCTTGATGGAATCTGCTAGATAAATTTACTTTTAAGTTACTGAATATCTTTTAAGTTACTGAATATCAGTAATTGTTGTGGTCATATGCGAATCTGATTGGGAAAATGGTGGTGCGGAATTGATTTTAAAGGAACCATAACATTTATCTTTGGTTCATTCATTTGTTGACTTAATCCTTTCCCCACACTTATAACTTATAGGTATTAGTATCTCCCAAGGATGATAAAACCAGTTACGCACTGATTGGTTCGTTTTCCCATCATTAACCTCTATCATCTATTTGTGACTCATTAACTCTGATTCGTTTGCACTCCAATGAAGAACAAACTGATAACAATGAACTATCATAGCACAACCCAACAAACAAATGAACCGTTCCTTTTGTGGAGTTCCTAAGTGCACGATCTCCAGCTTACCATTTACTGTTTTCTAAAGGCCTGTGATCCAAAGGTTTTGGCTTGAAAGAAGTTGGTTGTTCCAGAGGAGTCTCAATGGATGTTGGGATATAAGAATCATGGAAATCCAGATTTGAGCTCTGTTTAACGTCAGATATTTTTGCAGTTTTTAATCTGATGAATGGGTCGAATGATGGAATTTTAGCTCATTTTGTGCCCAGGCTGGTAGAAAATTGACATTAAACTCATTCTTTTGTTTTCCTTAAAGCTTTTGTGCTGATATTCTGGAACAAAATGTTTGTAGTATACAATGAACATGCAACTAATGCTATTGAGAATGAAGGCCAGTAGCTTACAATTGAATGCCTGAAGTGATCACTCTGAAACATCTTTGATGTCACGAGTGGTCATGAGCCCAGAGGTCTTCCTGTGCTTGATGCAAGTTGTTATATTGATGATTTCTGGTTCCTTATGCTACAATGTCACAAGGTGCTACTAATCAAGTTTCCATTGTACCTGCTGAGGATGCTACTATCAGGTGCTATTGATCAAGTTGTTATATTAATGATTGCTGGTTTCTTTCAGCTTGTGTTTTTGAGGTTGCAGGGATTTACTGATTTGAGTTCTGGGAGGAGTGAAATTCTAAAGAAAAAAAATATATAGTAACTTCTTTTGGTGTCTGCAATTCATTTTCTGGCATCAAGCTTGAAGAGAAAGGTGGGTTTCACTTTGTTTCATGTTACAGTATGTATTTAGCTTAGTTTACATTTTCTACTATCGGAAGTGTATATCTTATGAAATATGTTTCTCTCCCCTTCATACTAGTTGATTCTTATCAAGCCCAACGGCTGTTGATATTTGCCATAGTAAGTTTAATAACCATCTTGCGATTTTTTTTTTTTAGATTGATGACATTTGTGATGTTTGGAATCTATGTGTTATGCTTTTAATTTTCTTCCAGAGTTTTTATTCCAATCCATACAAAATATTAATCATGTCATCGCCTTTCATTTTCCCATTTCATTATATTCATGACTCCATCACCTGCTGTGCACAACAGAGGGCGCAACACCATCTCATAAATATCTCATGAACAGTCACAACATCATTGTATTTGTTCCAACACATGATAGTCTTCTTACCTGCTGATTGTTCATAGCCCTGCACAATACTCTCTCACCTACCAATCCTTGTAACCCAGCCACTGGTTAGGACTCTCCTACTGTTATGTTTGCTACAGGTTTACTATTCACTACCCATCTCATCTCGGCCTTGCACTCACTGTGCAAATCTTCTCATCATCTTTACTAGCACATGCCCACTTTCCTTCATCTATATCACATATACCTATCCTCATTCACCGCTCACAGCAGCAGCTGCCCTCAGTCTTAAAACACAGTCCCAATACCATCCTGTCTACAGCCACCCTGTGGTTACGTCCTTGCAGCCTCATCAACCCCTCCACTTGTGGTAACCTGTCACATTTACAGCAGTGCTAGACATTTACAGCAGTGCCTAGCACTGTTGTAACCATTTGCATAGCAGTGCCCATGCACTGCTATGATTCAATGTATCCGCCACCATAGCCTATCCGGTGCACATACAGAGAATCATCTTCAGCTCTCATAAGCGTTGCTAGCATAGCATGTATACATGCTTAGCTCTAGCATTATGCACCACATGTACACAACATATGCACACCAGCTGTTAGCCGTTTCCTGCATTCAGCTTGACATCATCTATCATTCCAACACATTGATTATCAGCAAGCCTAGCACCATTGAGTGTATAAAAATACACTCTGACATGTGTTCTCTCACAAAGTCAAGGCTTTGTACATACATTTTAAATCACTTCCGGATTAAGTTTATGGTATCATATACACTTTTCCACATGCCTTTTATACATCTATTGGGAGTTTCATATACTTTTCACTATATTTTGGTTGTATGCTAACCATGCCCTTCTTTTTGGAGAAAATACATGGAAATTGTTATCCTCTTTTTCTAGAATTAGAGACTCATGTGAATATTTTCAAGAATGTAATAGTTAGACTATAATGAAAGTTTTACATTTCAAGTATTAGAATAGAATGTATAAGCATACATGCCTTAGAGAATATTTGTTTTCATATCATTTTTTTCTCATTTCTCAAATTCTCACAATGGTGGAACACGAATGACACGTGCACCATTTCGTAAGAGGTAATTGATACTAAGTTGATGATCCACATCAATGGCCATAGTCAGGGTGTGGACAAAACTTAGCATTTTTATCTTTTACAAAATAACACTGGATCCTCACTAGATCCATTTTTAAAATTCATCATATTTTCCATAAATATTTTCTTCTTTTATCAGAATTTAACTTAAAATTAACTCAATATATATACCAATGGCCATAGTCAGGGTATATTGAGGGTTAATTTCATTTTAAATTCTATAGAAGCACCAAAAAGGTATTTTATCCTTTATTTGAATTTAGATATGACTATTATATAATACATTCAATGACCATAGTCAGGAGTGTATTATATCATTAGTCTTATTTAAATTCATTTAAAGAATGAAATATGATTTTCAAATCCAATTTCAACTTATTCAAATTCATTCATCATATAGGATAGAATTGCATCATACTTTCAAAACTTCTTTTTCAAAATCCCAAGTGTTTCTTCTTCTTTATCAGATCTTATTCAAATCCAATTCTATCTCGTTTTAAGATTCAAAATTTCAACTTCAAAGTCCAATTTGACTTTGAAACTCCAAAATCACTTTATATTCAAAACTCAATTCAAAATCCAATTTCAAAGTTTAATTTAACTTTGAAGTTTCTGATTCATCTTCTGATTCAAAAATCAAGTTTTCTTCAAGTTTTAAATCAAAGTTGAGACTGACTCTGAATCTCAAAATCCAAACCTTCCTAAAATTCAATCTGGGTTTTCAAAACCCAGATCCATCTTCAAAAGTCCCATTTGGACTTTCAAAACCCAAAATCCAAAGTTAATCTCAGCTTGGATCCAGATTTCCAAGTATAAACTCCATTCCACTTTGGATCTCCCATCACAGATCCAAATTCCATTTAGGATCCAAATCCTTATTCCACTTTGGATCTCCAATCACAAGATCCAAATTTTATTTAGGATCCAGATCCTCATTCTACCATTGGATCTCAGATTCGGATCCAAATTCCAATTCTTAGGATCCAGAACCCAATTCTACATTGGATCTCAGACTTCAGATCCAAATTCACCTTAGGATCCAAAACCAATTCTACCTTTGAATCTCAGATTATAGATCCAAATTCCAAATTCTTAGGATCTAGATCCCCATTCTACATTGGATCTCATATTCAGATCCAAATTCCAATTCTTAGGATCCAGAATCTAATTCCCCTTTCGATCTTAGACTTCGGATCCAAATCCATTCTAGGATCCAGAACCCAATCCTACATTGGATCTCAGACTTCAGATCCGAATCCATTCTAGGGTCCAGAATCCAATTTTACTACGGATCTCAGACTTCAGATCCAATTCCCTCTTAGGATCCAGAGTCCAACCCTATCTCGGATCTCAGATTTAAGATCCAAATACCATCTTGGATTCCAAATTTTGAATCCGATTCCATTCAAAATTCCAAATCCAAATTCCACTTTAAATCCAATTCTTAAAACCAATTCCATTTTCATTCCAGATTTCAAATCATGCTTCCATTTCCAGATCCTAAATTCAAAATTCAGCTTTGAACTCTATTCAGAGTCCAGATCTTGGATTCAGATTTCATCTTAAAAATCCAACTTTCAAATCAATTCCATTTCTCAATTTTTCAAATTTCTCAATTCTATCTTTCCTTTTGATTCAATTTTTTTCATTTCTATTCTGATTCAAAGTCCATTTATGACTTTGAAAATTCCTTTCATCTCAAAGTTTCAAGATCATTTTCCAAAACCAGATTCATATTCCCAAGCTTTTGATTCTTCTTAAAGCTTAGAACTTTAATCCTAAGTTCTAAGTTAAAATCATTTTCTTCACTTTATCAGATTCATCTCACTTGGGAAAATCTTCAAAATATCTCAAAAAGAGCATACATCTTTGCATTTGCACAAGCATGATTCTTTGTGCATCTAGACTTAGGATAAATACTTAGATAAATTCATTGCGAAGCAAAAAGCATAAAATTCGACCATTGGTTCGATTACCCCTGGTAAAGGCGCCAGGAACGGTCGAACCTCGTACCGACGAGCGGATCCCGTCTCTCAGTTTTCTCGCAAATATTTTTCAAAAACGGAGGCGAGTTATTTCAAATATTTTCAAAATCAAGGTCAAGTGAGACCCGCAAAAGAATTCCTCTTCTCTTCTCTTCTTTCTTTTCTTTTCTCTCTTTCTTTCTGTCTTTTTATCTTTCTCCCTTCAAAAAGGAGGAAAATAAGAAGTTGGAAAGGAAAAGAGAAGAGAGAGAATATTACGAGAGGAAAAATTTTGCGATGATCACAGGTTTGGCAACCGAGATGGGACCCGTCTTCGTTCGGTCGAATTTAATGCCTTTTCTTTTGCTTTGACATTATCTAAGTCTTTATTCTTCAAAATGTCAGCTACATTTTTCATGCAAACCTTAGGAGCCTAGATTTTGTCCCAAGCTGACATCATTATATATAGGATTTAAGTATGGTTTGGTAGGACCATATTGAGGAGATTATTCATGTTCATATTAAACTTAGGTCTTAAATACAACTCTCCTCAATTTTAGGGATTGAATGCAAAACAATGTATGCAAGTGTATGATTCTCTTCATTTTAATCTATCTCTTTAAGACTTGCATTAGAGCCGTCTGATTTCTTGCATGTTGCCCATATTTTGAAAACCTCCTTACCTATATTGTCCCGGTCTTCACGTTGCTGGGCTGTCTCACTGAACCATAGTTCAGAAGAGAGCCTCACAACTGGACCACCTATTTGGGTTCGCGTCCCCTGCCACGTACCTAAGGGCCATAGTCCGAGGTATATCGGTAGGTGCTCAAGGATGTTGGGAAGCCATTACTTTAGAACTGGAGAAATATTTCTATGCCACGTACTTCGAGCTTCGGCTTGAGTATATCGGCGTATCTTGATTGAAATCAGATGATCTGAACCTTATAGTTAGGATTAAGGTCCTACAAGCCATTTCAAAATATTGCATTTAGAGTCGGCCTCTAGGGAGTGCTGTTTGTGTATCCTTGTTTGTATATCTATGATTGTATGATATTCTCTATATCTTTCAAAACCCTGGGTGTATATTATTCAAAATTTTCTCTTTATTTTAAAACCCAGGTGTATTTTCCTTTTTCTTCTCTTAATTTCTTCTAATTCTTTTTTTGATCCTGCTTGCAAATTTTTGAAATCCTTTTCTATATTCTATTCCTTACCCTCATTTACAATAAAACATCTTTGTCAGAAGATGTCCTTTTTAAAATTAAACTTTTGTTCATATTTTACTTGTTTATCCTTTTTTTCGGAAAAACAATGCGGTTGTCGCAAATTTTGGTGACAACCCGATCCCTCGTAATGGGATATTTTCATTGCCAAATTGTGATTTCATCCTTCATTAAAATTTCCTTCCTAAGTCTTTTTCTAAAAACCCTCCATTCATTTACAAAGTGAAAACGTCAACGTTTCATCATGGTTCAAATGAGAGCGAGAAGAAGGGCAGCTCAGCAGCACAATGACAGCGAAGTGGAAGAAATAAACTCTTCCAAATTGTCTCGAAAACATAAATCAGAGGAAGATGATGTTGACCCGGCAATGTATAAGATCTTTCAAAAAATGATGGCAAAGATGATGTCTGAGCAAGGAGGGGCAAGTTCAAAGAAGATATCCTGTAAGAGCAAGACCAAGAGAAAGCCAGTGAAGAAGCATATCAGGATCAACAAGAAGAGAGTCCAGCAGGACAGCACATCTGAGGGCACGGAATCAGCAGATGAGGACTCCGAAGAAGAGCAGTTTGTATTCATCCCAAAACATCTGCGACAACCCAAGAAAGTGGCAGAAAAACCTGAATCAGTCAATAAACCTAAAGATGGAATCCCGACAGAAGATTCAGTTCAAGCATTAACTAAAATGGTCAGAGATCTGCAAACTCGAGATAAGGGGAAGAGGGTGTATACCAGACAAGACTTCTACTTTGTAGATGGGGACAACAACTTGGAAGATCTCCCCCGAAAGTTTATTAAGTTCGATGGGTCCGACAACCCAAAGGCCCATCTCGCAATGTTCTTTGCCGAATGTGCCAGGTTCAGTGAAGACAATCGAGCCCTCTTCTTATGCTTTCCTCGCAGTTTGGAGGGCATAGCAGCTAAGTGGTATGCAGAGCACATCAACCCTTTCGAGCTGCGTGATTTTGACAAAGTTGTCAACTTGTTTGTAGAAAGATTCATGTTCAATACTGAGGCACCGCCAACCCTTAATCACTTATGCAATTTGAGACAGGATGACAACGAAAAGGCCATAGATTTTATCCGTAGGTGGAGAGATACCTGCAACAAGATGAGGACCCCCGTCTCAGAGGAACATGCCCTTCAACTCATCCTCAATAACTTCTCTCAACCCCTGAAAAGCCTCATTTTCCCATACCTTTCCAAGTCATTTATTGAGTTGACTGAGCGAGCTGAATGGCTCGAGATGGGAATAAATAACGGAGTCTATGATGGCACCACTCTGGCAAAGGGCAATCAAGATATAAAGAATAAAACCCATTTCACTCTTTCCGCTGGTCCCTCATCCGACAACAAGGGTAACAAGGAGGATCATGTTAGCAATTCAGAAGGATTCAGGGGTCAAAAAGGAAGGTCTTCCAACAATAATAAGCCTTCCCAACCTAATTCTCAGCAGTGGGAAAAGAATCAGGAAAAAACAAAGTGCAAGGATTGGGGTCCTGACCGCGAATTCACCCCTTTGGAGCAAACACTCGATGAGGTTCTGGAATATATGCTCACAAAGAATATGATTCGTCTGCCAAAAGCTGGAGATCCTTCAGTAGTCTTGGGCAACTTCAAGGAACAGTTCTGCAAGTATCATCGAGCAATGGGACACGACACAGAGCACTGCTTCGTTCTGAGAAACATCATGCAAGACTGCATCGATAAACACCTTCTGATAGAGGAGAAAACTGAAGAGCAGCCTGCCATCCTGGCATAACCTCTTTCAGATCGTTCAAAAGGCTAATGACACTAGGGTCTTTTCTGTTATCCTCCATTTTCTTTATCAAACCATCCTGTAAGGGCAAGTCAGCCCGAGTCTTTTGCGACCTTTTAGTCAAAGATACTTGTAAATATTTCAGTCAGTTTTGCTTATAAATGAAATGTCAATTTCCTTTCTTTGATGTTCAATTCTTATTTCTTTTCGCGATAATTGAGGCACCTTTTATTGTTTAAATTTTCATTTACACTTTTAAGTATTCTTTTGCCACCAAATTCCTATTCTTTTCAAAAATACGGGACAATCCTGACATCATTCATGAGAGAAATGATATTACCTATGAGGGTTTTTCAAAAACCATGAAAATCTTAGTTCAAATATTTTTTACAACTTTTTTTAAAAAGATCAACCCTTGTGTTGATCATATTTTTCTACAAATTGATTTTGAATCATTGCATTTCAAAGATCAACCCTTGTGTTGATCATATTTTTTTTATAAATTGATTTTGAATCATTGCATTTCAAAGATCAACCCTTGTGTTGATCATATTGATTTCGAATTATTGCATTTTAAACATCAACCCTTGTGTTGATCATATCTTCCAAAATTGGTCTTTCAAACCATTGCATTTCATAGATCAACCCTTGTGTTGATCATATTTTCTAAAAATTTGGTTTTCAAATCATTACATTTAAAGATCAATCCCTTGTGTTGATCTCATTTTATTTCATTTAAAGATCAATCCCTTGTTGATCTCATTTTCCAAAATTTTTTTTTTGATTTCATTTCATTCAAAGATCAATCCCTTGTGTTGATCTCATTTTCCAAAAATTTGATTTCATTACATTCAAAGATCAACCCTTGTGTTGATCACATTTTCTAAAAAGATTGATTTCGAATAAATACATTCAAAGATCAACCCTTGTGTTGATCATATTTTCTAAAATTTGGTTTCGAATCATTACATTCCAAGATCAACCTGCGTGTTGATCATATTTTTCTAAAAAATTGATTTCGAACCATGGCATTCAAAGATCAACCCTTGTGTTGATCATATTTTCTAAAAATTGATTCCAAATCATTACATTTAAATATCAACCCTCGTGTTGATCATATTTTCTACAAATTGGTTTTCAAATCATTGCTTCAAAAAAAATTAACCCTCATGATGATCTCTCATGAATGATTCCCTTTCAAAGATTAGCTCTCGTGGTTAATCCTTCTTTCCAAAAATGATTTTCTCATCTTCTTCTTTCATTTTATCCCATATGCAGGCAGGATCAAACTCTTTTTCTCATCTTTATCAGTTTTATCAATTTTATTCATTTTTATTATTCATCCATTTTTCTTAAATTCTTATTAATTCTTATTTCAAAAATTACCCTTTCAGGTTAAGGGATAAACCTGATGCCTCCTTTTAATGAGGTATTATTTTTTATTTCTCCTCCCCTTCAGGTTAAGGGATAAACCTGAAACCTCATCATACGAGGTCATTATTTCTTCAAAACAAGGAATAGTCTTGAATGTCTTTCCTCCTCCTTTAAAGCTTCATTAATTTTTGCCAAATTTCTTCTTTATCAAATTTTCAAGCTTTGCTGATTCTTTTGATTCTTTATCAAACTTTTATCAATTCTTGCCAAAATTTTATTTCAGCCCCATTCAGGATAAGGGGTTAATCCTAAAAATCAGACCACATACAGCTTAACTATGATGGTCTATTTCATTCCACAAGTTGAATCCTTTCTTTAGGTTGAATTCCTATAGAATCAAAAGCCCATAGGTCGAACCCCTGTCAAACGAATATAACTCACAAGTTAAATTCCTCTTGAACTAAAATTTCTTCTCAAAACAGTCGATCTTTAGGTTGAACACCTACTGCTCCGCAATCCTTAGGTTGAAATCCTTTAGGACCATTCCTTCCCTCGATCTTTAGGCTGAACCCCTACTGATCAGCGAGCTTTAGGTTGAACACCTACTGCTTCGCAGTCCTTAGGTTGAAATCCTTTAGGACCATTCCTTCTCCCGATCTTTAGGCTGAACCCCTACTGATCAGCGAGCTTTAGGTTGAACACCTACTGCTTCGCAGTCCTTAGGTTGAAATCCTTTAGGACCATTCCTTCCCTCGATCTTTAGGCTGAACCCCTACTGATCATCGAGCTTTAGGTCGAACACCTACTGCTTCGCAGTCCTTAGGTTGAAATCCTTTAGGACCATTCCATCCCTCGATCTTTAGGCTGAACTCCTACTGATCCACGATCTTTAGGTTGAACACCTACTGCTTCGCAGTCCTTAGGTTGAACACCTACTGCTTCGCAGTCCTTAGGTTGAAATCCTTTAGGACTATTCCATCCCTCGATCTTTAGTCTGAACTCCTACTGATCCGCGATCTTTAGGTTGAACACCTACTGCTTCGCAGTCCTTAGGTTGAAATCCTTTAGGACCATTTCATCCCTCAATCTTTAGGCTGAACTCCTATTGATCAGCGAGCTTTAGGTCGAACACCTACTGCTTCGCAGTTCTTAGGTTGAAATCCTTCAGGACCTTTTCTTTCAGTCTTTAGGCTGAACTCCTACTGATTCGCGATCTTCAGGTCGAATTCCTACTAATTCACAGTTCTCATTTTAAATTCCCTTCAGATCATTCATAAGTCAGTCTATAGGTTGAGTTCCTACTAATCCATATTCTTTTTATGGTTCTTAGGCTGAATTCCTATCGAACCACATTCATCTTTCAAGAAGTAAACCTGTAGGATGAATTCCTACCAATCCATATTCTTTTGCAGTTCTTAGGTTGAATTCCTATTGAACAAAATTCATTTTTTTGTAGGCTGAATCTCTACTGATCTATATTCTTTTGTTAAAATCCTATTAAACCAAAATTCATTTTTTTCAAAAATCCAATCTGTAGCTTGAATTCCTACTGATCCATATTTTTTTGCTGTTCCTAGGTTGAAACCCTATTGAACCATATTTATTCTTTCGAAAATGCAGTCTATAGATAAATTCTTATTAGTCACAAATTCTTTTACAAAATTCTTGTGTTGAAATTCCTATTAAATTAAAATTCATTTTTTTCCAAAATTTTAATCTATAGGATGAATCCCTACGGATCCAATATTCTTTGCGACTCTTAGGTTGAGTCCCTGTTAAGCCAATGTTGTGTGATAAAACCAGTATTTTCATGTTATTTCCTCCAAAATTTCAGCTAAAGGATGCATCAAAATCTATATTGAGTGATTATTTTACAAAAGAAATTCTGGAACATTATGCCAATTTGCTGAAAACAGTTGTTGACTCCAATATTCTTGCTACACAAAAAGAATTTCCTTAGATTACCTCCTGTATTTCCTTCCAAGAAGGTGAAACTTTTTGCGAAAAAGAGGTCAAATTCAAATATTTTTCTGTTGATCAACCAAAAGGATGTAAGAAATATCCTCGATATGATCAATAAAAGAAATCTTCAATGATGTTGAAAAGCCAGAAGCGAATTGATATTTATCTTGGCTATGGTGCGTATTTTAAAATGACTTTCTGACAATCAAGCAGTGGAAATATCTTGAGCTATAAAAAGAATCCACTCAACTCATATCTTCTCATTTCATTTAAAAAGTTGCAATCAAATATCCGCAAAAGGGATCTCTCAATTGTCGTCAAGATGAAGGCGAATTAAGCGAGTAGACCCCCGGGGCCAAAGAAGATTTGAAACATCTCCAAGATGACGGAGTTTGTGACGGATCCTTCCAGGGAAAGTTCAGATCACCGTCGAGATGAAGGCGAGTGTGATGAACCTACCGACAAACCCTAAAAGATATTTGATTTCTGCTATCGTCTAAAGACCTTTTGAGCCAGTGAGATCAATAAAACCCCTGAGATAAAAGAAGGATCGGAGCATCACCAAGATGAAGGAGTTTGTGACATGCCCTTCCCTGAAAAAAGAGAAAAAGTCAGGACATCCAAATGAAGGATGATGAGGAAAACCCGAGAAAGCCCAATGACTCAAAAAGAGTGCAAAAAGATCATCGTGGGAAAACACCCAGATATCAAACTGCCAAAATTGCCAGAAGTCATCTTTTCTCATGCAAAATTCTTTTATCAATATCTCTTCGCTTCCTGCTTTTATGAAATTAAGAATATTTCTTTTATTCTCATATCAGGGAAATGGATAGCTTCCTTGAAGAAAATCATCAGTGCTAAATTTTTGAATTTGACTCTTAAAACCGAGGAGCTAACCTCATTAGAGGAAATACTCTAGGTAAAAGAGGGAATATCTTTTCACATACATGCACATTTAGAAGCATCTGAATCTGCTATGATTTTATCTTATTGGCAAAATTTTCTAGCTATTCCAAGAATGAAATAAACATTCAATATCCATTCTGATGCAACCTAGCGTTGTTTATATCTTCCAGAAGAGTTGCCTCATTCAGTTGAAGTATCTATTCCTATCTCATCGCGGTTTCTTCAGTCAAGGATTCCGTATGGTGCCCCCACTCAGGATAAGGGTCAAACCTGAACCATTTGCGGAAGATCATTTGATTTCAAAAGCTATTTCAGTCTCAGCAATGAGACGCCCAATTTCTTCCCCTTTTCAAAAGTTTTAGGGAACCCTATATTTCCTCCTTTCGCAAAAACCCCTCTCGGATTTGTTCGTCCAAATTCCGAAGGTCCCATCGTGCTTTCTCCATTTTTGAGAAACTCGTATGGTAGATTTCCTATCCAGATTAAGAGTTAACCCGGGACCTCGCTTCGCAAGGTATCTTCCTTGCAGGTTTGGGTTAAACCTGAGTCACATTCCAATGAAATTCCTTGTTTTGACGAGATGTTTTCTTCCAAGTCCCATCATGGCTCTTCCCATCAAGGAACCCATGCTTTGTATATCCATCCAGGATAGGATTTCACTTAAGCTTCATTTCACAAGGCATTTTCCAAAATGTCCCATCAAGGTCCTCGTGTATTCCTTTCCTCATTTCAAATTCATCTTGATATATTTTCGTCCCATCCAGGTTAAGGGCTAAACCTGAATCATTCCAAAAAGAATATCTCGTCTCACCCATGAGACCTGATCAAAATTCCGATTTCCCACCATTTCGGGATTTTTGTCCAAAGTCCCATCACGATTTCCTCACTCTCTACTCAATCATATCATTTTTCGAGGATTTCGTCCCCCGAAAAACCATTCAAGATAAGGTTTCAAAGCTTGAGAAGCCACATTTCCCAAATAAATTCTTCCACACCCAGTTCAGAACTGTCGACTGGGGCATTTTCAAAATTTGGAGTGTTGTCTTTGCCACTAAGCTCGGCTTTCAACCGGCTTAGTAGCAAAGAGGGGCATCTATGAACACCCCAAATTTTTCAAAGATTTGCAAAATGACCCTTTTGCCCGTAACTCCATCTTCTGAGAAATCAAAGCAAAATTCTTCAGACTTTCTGGATTAAAAACCATATTGATCCATTCAAAATCGTTTTCAGGTTCAAATCCAGTGCTTTAAATCCATATTTCCTCAAAACCCGGATCCTAACTCATTTCTGAAGAAATTTTCTCAAAATGGCTTTAAAATTCTCAAAAAAATTCTCTTTTGTAAATATTTTTGCAAAAACACCAAAAAAATTAGTTTTAACCTTTGTTTTCTCGCAAATCTTAGGATTTTATTCTAAAAATACAAAAAAATTGAAAATAACACAAAAACCAAGAAAATTAGGAAAGTTATGAGAAAAACAAATGGGTTTAAGCGTTTTAAAATCAATTTTGCTAAAAAAAATCAATTTAAAATTGTTTTATGAAAAATCTTTTTACACGGAGCCTCTTTTTGGAAAAACCAAATTTTTTTTTACAAAAGAAACCTTCTTAGGGTTTCTCTTGGGGAAAACCTCGGAAAAAGGATGGCCGTGCCCTTCTTCATCGCCCTTCTCTTTCTCTGCTCCTTCTCTCCATCTCCACCTTCTGTTTCCACCGATCGCCCCCCTTTCCTCCCGTCGATCTCTAACCGAATCCCTCCCGAACCTTTGTCCTCTTCTTTAAGAATGGGCAGAGGTAAACCCTATAGACACCGCTTCTTCACCTCCCCATTCGCATCTTCTTCCTCTTTCCATCCTACCACTTGATCGGATTTTCTTCTGAAGGAAAGATTTCAATCCATTTCCGTCCAACCTTCTTCTTCCTCTGGAGTTCTCCTGGTAGAAGAAAAGCCCCTTTTTCCATATTGTAGCATTAAATAATCCGGTAAGTCGCCTTCCATTTCTCCTCTGATTTTCCCCTTTTCATTATTTGGTTTGGAAAATTTCCCATTACGGCTTCACTACAACATTCTCGGTGGTGTTGAGTTTCCTGTGCAACACCAACCCACCATTATGCTATAGCAAAACGGAACGACTCTGTTCCAATACATTTTTTTTGTGTTCTTTACGTTTTCCATTTTTTTTTTTTGGTTTATATCACAATTTCTCCAATGCTCTGCTCTATGTTGATAATCAGGAAGCACGTTGATCTCTCTTGAATATTTTTTTTCTTCTCTTTCTTTCTTTCATTATTTTTATTGATCGTTCATCTATCTTGTTCCATTATGCTGGTTCTGAATTTCAAGTTTGTGTGTGCTCATTTTCTCTTGCTGCTTGGTTTTCTATCCTTGATTTTATCGATTATCGCATTGTTGATTTCTGTTAGATGCATTTTTTTTGTTTTCTTTCTTCTTTCGAAATATTTTGGTAGCAAGATGATAAGTCGTTGGTGCTTGGAAGGACATAGGTACCAAGAAAGAGTAATCTGAGCCCAAATTTGGATGACTTTGCTAAGTGGGCAGGTAATCCCTGGTTCTGCAAAATTTTAACGCTGTACCCACAGGAGGCTGAAGACGTTAATCACCCTCTCGGGCATATCATCTAGTGGAATGATCAATCCACCAGTCTTGGATTGGGGTCCTAATCATCGGCTTTCCCTTTTTGCTTCCTTTTTGGGCTAATTGGTTAGAATAGAACAAGTATTCTTGATGGAATCTGCTAGATAAATTTACTTTTAAGTTACTGAATATCTTTTAAGTTACTGAATATCAGTAATTGTTGTGGTCATATGCGAATCTGATTGGGAAAATGGTGGTGCGGAATTGATTTTAAAGGAACCATAACATTTATCTTTGGTTCATTCATTTGTTGACTTAATCCTTTCCCCACACTTATAACTTATAGGTATTAGTATCTCCCAAGGATGATAAAACCAGTTACGCACTGATTGGTTCGTTTTCCCATCATTAACCTCTATCATCTATTTGTGACTCATTAACTCTGATTCGTTTGCACTCCAATGAAGAACAAACTGATAACAATGAACTATCATAGCACAACCCAATAAACAAATGAACCGATCCTTTTGTGGAGTTCCTAAGTGCACGATCTCCAGCTTACCATTTACTGTTTTCTAAAGGCCTGTGATCCAAAGGTTTTGGCTTGAAAGAAGGTGGTTGTTCCAGAGGAGTCTCAATGGATGTTGGGATATAAGAATCATGGAAATCCAGATTTGAGCTCTGTTTAACGTTAGATATTTTTGCACTTTTTAATCTGATGAATGGGTCGAATGATGGAATTTTAGCTCATTTTGTGCCCAGGCTGGTAGAAAATTGACATTAAACTCATTCTTTTGTTTTCCTTAAAGCTTTTGTGCTGATATTCTGGAACAAAATGTTTGTAGTATACAATGAACATGCAACTAATGCTATTGAGAATGAAGGCCAGTAGCTTACAATTGAATGCCTGAAGTGATCACTCTGAAACATCTTTGATGTCACGAGTGGTCATGAGCCCAGAGGTCTTCCTGTGCTTGATGCAAGTTGTTATATTGATGATTTCTGGTTCCTTATGCTACAATGTCACAAGGTGCTACTAATCAAGTTTCCATTGTACCTGCTGAGGATGCTACTATCAGGTGCTATTGATCAAGTTGTTATATTAATGATTGCTGGTTTTTTTCAGCTTGTGTTTTTGAGGTTGCAGGGATTTACTGATTTGAGTTCTGGGAGGAGTGAAATTCTAAAGAAAAAAAATATATAGTAACTTCTTTTGGTGTCTGCAATTCATTTTCTGGCATCAAGCTTGAAGAGAAAGGTGGGTTTCACTTTGTTTCATGTTACAGTATGTATTTAGCTTAGTTTACATTTTCTACTATCGGAAGTGTATATCTTATGAAATATGTTTCTCTCCCCTTCATACTAGTTGATTCTTATCAAGCCCAACGGCTGTTGATATTTGCCATAGTAAGTTTAATAACCATCTTGCGATTTTTTTTTTTTAGATTGATGACATTTGTGATGTTTGGAATCTATGTGTTATGCTTTTAATTTTCTTCCAGAGTTTTTATTCCAATCCATACAAAATATTAATCATGTCATCGCCTTTCATTTTCCCATTTCATTATATTCATGACTCCATCACCTGCTGTGCACAACAGAGGGCGCAACACCATCTCATAAATATCTCATGAACAGTCACAACATCATTGTATTTGTTCCAACACATGATAGTCTTCTTACCTGCTGATTGTTCATAGCCCTGCACAATACTCTCTCACCTACCAATCCTTGTAACCCAGCCACTGGTTAGGACTCTCCTACTGTTATGTTTGCTACAGGTTTACTATTCACTACCCATCTCATCTCGGCCTTGCACTCACTGTGCAAATCTTCTCATCATCTTTACTAGCACATGCCCACTTTCCTTCATCTATATCACATATACCTATCCTCATTCACCGCTCACAGCAGCAGCTGCCCTCAGTCTTAAAACACAGTCCCAATACCATCCTGTCTACAGCCACCCTGTGGTTACGTCCTTGCAGCCTCATCAACCCCTCCACTTGTGGTAACCTGTCACATTTACAGCAGTGCTAGACATTTACAGCAGTGCCTAGCACTGTTGTAACCATTTGCATAGCAGTGCCCATGCACTGCTATGATTCAATGTATCCGCCACCATAGCCTATCCGGTGCACATACAGAGAATCATCTTCAGCTCTCATAAGCGTTGCTAGCATAGCATGTATACATGCTTAGCTCTAGCATTATGCACCACATGTACACAACATATGCACACCAGCTGTTAGCCGTTTCCTGCATTCAGCTTGACATCATCTATCATTCCAACACATTGATTATCAGCAAGCCTAGCACCATTGAGTGTATAAAAATACACTCTGACATGTGTTCTCTCACAAAGTCAAGGCTTTGTACATACATTTTAAATCACTTCCGGATTAAGTTTATGGTATCATATACACTTTTCCACATGCCTTTTATACATCTATTGGGAGTTTCATATACTTTTCACTATATTTTGGTTGTATGCTAACCATGCCCTTCTTTTTGGAGAAAATACATGGAAATTGTTATCCTCTTTTTCTAGAATTAGAGACTCATGTGAATATTTTCAAGAATGTAATAGTTAGACTATAATGAAAGTTTTACATTTCAAGTATTAGAATAGAATGTATAAGCATACATGCCTTAGAGAATATTTGTTTTCATATCATTTTTTTCTCATTTCTCAAATTCTCACAATGGTGGAACACGAATGACACGTGCACCATTTCGTAAGAGGTAATTGATACTAAGTTGATGATCCACATCAATGGCCATAGTCAGGGTGTGGACAAAACTTAGCATTTTTATCTTTTACAAAATAACACTGGATCCTCACTAGATCCATTTTTAAAATTCATCATATTTTCCATAAATATTTTCTTCTTTTATCAGAATTTAACTTAAAATTAACTCAATATATATACCAATGGCCATAGTCAGGGTATATTGAGGGTTAATTTCATTTTAAATTCTATAGAAGCACCAAAAAGGTATTTTATCCTTTATTTGAATTTAGATATGACTATTATATAATACATTCAATGACCATAGTCAGGAGTGTATTATATCATTAGTCTTATTTAAATTCATTTAAAGAATGAAATATGATTTTCAAATCCAATTTCAACTTATTCAAATTCATTCATCATATAGGATAGAATTGCATCATACTTTCAAAACTTCTTTTTCAAAATCCCAAGTGTTTCTTCTTCTTTATCAGATCTTATTCAAATCCAATTCTATCTCGTTTTAAGATTCAAAATTTCAACTTCAAAGTCCAATTTGACTTTGAAACTCCAAAATCACTTTATATTCAAAACTCAATTCAAAATCCAATTTCAAAGTTTAATTTAACTTTGAAGTTTCTGATTCATCTTCTGATTCAAAAATCAAGTTTTCTTCAAGTTTTAAATCAAAGTTGAGACTGACTCTGAATCTCAAAATCCAAACCTTCCTAAAATTCAATCTGGGTTTTCAAAACCCAGATCCATCTTCAAAAGTCCCATTTGGACTTTCAAAACCCAAAATCCAAAGTTAATCTCAGCTTGGATCCAGATTTCCAAGTATAAACTCCATTCCACTTTGGATCTCCCATCACAGATCCAAATTCCATTTAGGATCCAAATCCTTATTCCACTTTGGATCTCCAATCACAAGATCCAAATTTTATTTAGGATCCAGATCCTAATTCTACCATTGGATCTCAGATTTGGATCCAAATTCCAATTCTTAGGATCCAGAACCCAATTCTACATTGGATCTCAGATTTCAGATCCAAATTCACCTTAGGATCCAAAACCAATTCTACCTTTGGATCTCAGATTATAGATCCAAATTCCAAATTCTTAGGATCTAGATCCCCATTCTACATTGGATCTCAGATTCAGATCCAAATTCCAATTCTTAGGATCCAGAATCCAATTCCCCTTTGGATCTTAGACTTCGGATCCAAATCCATTCTAGGATCCAGAACCCAATCCTACATTGGATCTCAGACTTCAGATCCGAATCCATTCTAGGGTCCAGAATCCAATTTTACTACGGATCTCAGACTTCAGATCCAATTCCCTCTTAGGATCCAGAGTCCAACCCTATCTCGGATCTCAGATTTAAGATCCAAATACCATCTTGGATTCCAAATTTTGAATTCGATTCCATTCAAAATTCCAAATCCAAATTCCACTTTAAATCCAATTCTTAAAACCAATTCCATTTTCATTCCAGATTTCAAATCATGCTTCCATTTTCAGATCCCAAATTCAAAATTCAGCTTTGAACTCTATTCAGAGTCCAGATCTTGGATTCAGATTTCATCTTAAAAATCCAACTTTCAAATCAATTCCATTTCTCAATTTTTCAAATTTTCCAATTCTATCTTTCCTTCTGATTCAATTTTTTTCATTTCTATTCTGATTCAAAGTCCATTTATGACTTTGAAAATTCCTTTCATCTCAAAGTTTCAAGATCATTTTCCAAAACCAGATTCATATTCCCAAGCTTTTGATTCTTCTTAAAGCTTAGAACTTTAATCGTAAGTTCTAAGTTAAAATCATTTTCTTCACTTTATCAGATTCATCTCACTTGGGAAAATCTTCAAAATATCTCAAAAAGAGCATACATCTTTGCATTTGCACAAGCATGATTCTTTGTGCATCTAGACTTAGGATAAATACTTAGATAAATTCATTGCGAAGCAAAAGGCATAAAATTCGACCATTGGTTCGATTACCCCTGGTAAAGGCGCCGAGAACGGTCGAACCTCGTACCGACGAGCGGATCCCGTCTCTCAGTTTTCCCGCAAATATTTTTCAAAAACGGAGGCGAGTTATTTCAAATATTTTCAAAATCAAGGTCAAGTGAGACCCGCAAAAGAATTCCTCTTCTCTTCTCTTCTTTCTTTTCTTTTCTCTCTTTCTTTCTGTCTTTTTATCTTTCTCCCTTCAAAAAGGAGGAAAATAAGAGGTTGGAAAGGAAAAGAGAAGGAAGAGAGAGAATATTACGAGAGGAAAAATTTTGCGATGATGACAAAAACCTTCTCACACTAAACCCAACTTTTAAGGCATAATCATTGTAAAATTTATATGCATCTTCCTCGTTATTAAACTGCATTCCTTCTACAGGAACATAGTCACGTGTAATTCCATGTACATTCCCAGTTCCTACGGTATCAAAATCTACCTCATTATTGAATTGCATTTCTTCTCCTGGAACATTCAAGTCAAGTGTACTTCCGTGTGCATTCTCGGGGCCTACACTTTTATTATGTGCACTGTCATCAAAATCTACCTCATTATTGAATTGCATTTCTTCTCCTGGAACATTCAAGTCAAGTGTACTTCCGTGTACATTCCCGGGGCCTACACTTTTATTATGTGCACTGTCATGGTAGTCTAACTCATCATTGAATTACATTTCTTCCGCTGAAACATTCAAGTCAAGAGTGGGTCTAATGCCTGCACCCTTCTTTTCATGTGCATTGTTAGTGCAGATGTTCAATACTTCAGTTGCGTCATAAGTATAGATATTCAATTCTCTAGATCTTTCGATGGATTCAGCTACATCGTCTTTATTACAACCTGATGATAAGCTCAACAATGTTTTAAGCAATATATCAATTTGTGTTTTGCAGCAAAATAGCAAACAAATCGATATTAACTAACAAAACGGGAGTCTGTTACTAATACAGCGGTTTGAGATACAATGCATACGATGAATGAATGTAGGATACCTGATGGGGTAGAGGCCCTTCCTAGCATCTGCAAACAAGCATTCTTGTCAATAGGTCCCAGCGTCTTACAAATATCGATAAGTTTCCAACCTTCGTAAGAATAAGATCTACCTGCAATAACCAAACAATGCCTTAATGGCACACAAGACGACATGCCTTCTTCATCGATCGCATGATGAGATGAAAAGCTACTCACGCTGCCTTAATGGCACTGGTTGGAATGTTTGTGCATAATTGCTTTCTTCGATAATGCCTAACAACAACGACAAATAAAATAAGACAGTGGAATGTTTTGTAAGCAATATATCAATTTGCGTTAGTAAGCGGCATAGCTTTACTACGATTTAATCAGGATGCATATAACAACGGATACCACTAGGGTTAAGCAAGTCAAAGCAACGATTTAATGCATGACAGTATCAAATCAAGTGCAGTTTGATGTTTGCTTATACTGAGCATCGACTTATTGCTTACCATGCCAATAAAATACTCATGTCGTACATGTGTGTTGACGATAACGCTCTCATAATATCCACGAGTCTCTAAAGCGAGTTCAATAGAAGTCGCTGAGAGAGCAGCGATATGCATGCGAAAATCACCCCGCCATTTGTGTAACGATGTGTTTCTGCATCCACATGTTTTCAAAGTCTGTGTACAAATATCTTACAAATACATATTACATGAAATATAATATCTTACACAAACGATATGTATGTATAGCGATTTGTAAGATATTGAAAATCGATGCCACTACAACAAAGCAGTAGCTTAGCGACGACCACATTCCGTCGCTAATCCGTCGCTAATCATGTTAGCGACGGATTAGCGACAACGCGGCGACAGTATGCTTACGTCGCGAATATTTCGACGCTAACTGGCGACGGAATAATTCCGTCGCCAAGTCCGTCGCTAATTGCGACGGAATAACGAGCGCTATATTCCGTCGCCAATCCGCTGGTACTAAACGGCGACCACGGCGTGGCGACGGATTTAATTCCGTCGCTAAGCCATCACTAGATTAATATGAATAGCGACGGAATCATCCGTCGCTAATCCGTCGCAAAAACGAAAAAAAATCAAAAAAAATTTATTTAAAAATTAATTACCTAGAACTGTACAATTTATATTTTCTGTACAATTTATATTTCCTGTAAATAAAAAACAAACCACACAAAAAAATTCATATAACAAGTATCTATAATAATTAATCGTTCCACCTTAAAACTAAGAAGTTTAATTATTTACAATTCAACAATTACAATTAGGAAAAATAAAAAAAATAGAACTTCTTCAACACAGTCCTCTAATCATCGCCAAGATTTTGTGCGTCTTCTTGTTCATTGTCTTTATCTGTCCCTTCAGCTCCACTACCCTGATTATCGCTAGCAGCCTACACAAGAAAAGAACAGTCAGTATTGATAAACAAAATATAATGAAATAAATTACACACTATATGTGATTCTATCATGTGCTCATGTATGATCTAAGGCAATAAAAAAACTCTATATGTGATTATATCATGCTCATATGTGTGCTAAGGCAGTCAAAAAATTGAATATGTGATTATAGCATGTTCATATGTGTTCTAAGGCATATAAAAAAACTCTATATGTGATTCTACCATGCTCAGATGTGCTTTAAGGCAGGCAAAAAACTATATATGTGATTCGATCATGCTCGTATGTGTGCTAAGGCAGTAAAAAAATTGAATATGTGAATATAGCATGCTCATATGTGCTCTAAGGCAGGCAAAGCCAAAAATTATATGTGTGATTCTATCATAAATGATATATAACATGTTCATATGTGTTCTAAGGCAGTTAAAAAACTCTATAT